>NW_027507726.1:842323-900126 GCF_037356315.1 Lithobates pipiens | reverse complement strand
TATCTAAGGACACTAATCTTCTTTAGCCCATTTATATAAGGTGATATTTGTGCTAAGCACCAACCAGTGGAAGGGTCCTTGCTCCCACTGGGCCCCCCCCCCACTGGAAGGGTCCTTGATCCCACTGGCCCCCCCCCCCCCACTGGAAGGGTCCTTGCTCCCACTGCCCCCCCCACTGGAAGGGTCCTTGCTCCCACTGCCCCCCCCCCCCACTGGAAGGGTCCTTGATCCCACTGCCCCCCCCCCACTGGAAGGGTCCTTGCTCCCACTGGCCCCCCACTGGAAGGGTCCTTGCTCCCACTGGCCCCCCCACTGGAAGGGTCCCTTGCTCCCACTGCCCCCCCCCCCCCCACTGGAAGGGTCCTTGCTCCCACTGCCCCCCCCCCCACTGGAAGGGTCCTTGCTCCCACTGGGCCCCCCCCACTGGAAGGGTCCTTGCTCCCACTGGGCCCCCCCCCCCACTGGAAGGGTCCTTGATCCCACTGCCCCCCCCCCCACTGGAAGGGTCCTTGCTCCCACTGCCCCCCCCACTGGAAGGGTCCTTGCTCCCACTGGCCCCCCCCCCCACTGGAAGGGTCCTTGATCCCACTGCCCCCCCCCCACTGGAAGGGTCCTTGCTCCCACTGCCCCCCCACCCTGGAAGGTGTCCTTGCCCCACTGCCCCCCCCACTGGAAGGGTCCTTGCTCCCACTGGGCCCCCCCCCCCACTGGAAGGGTCCTTGCTCCCACTGGCCCCCCCCCCCCACTGGAAGGGTCCTTGCTCCCACTGGGCCCCCCCCCCCACTGGAAGGGTCCTTGCTCCCACTGGGCCCCCCCCCCCACTGGAAGGGTCCTTGCTCCCACTGGGCCCCCCCCCCACTGGAAGGGTCCTTGCTCCCACTGGGCCCCCCCCCCACTGGAAGGGTCCTTGCTCCCACTGGCCCCCCCCACTGGAAGGGTCCTTGCTCCCACTGGGCCCCCCCCCCACTGGAAGGGTCCTTGCTCCCACTGGCCCCCCCCCCACTGGAAGGGTCCTTGCTCCCACTGGGCCCCCCCCCACTGGAAGGGTCCTTGCTCCCACTGGGCCCCCCCCCCCCACTGGAAGGGACCTTGCTCCCACTGGGCCCCCCCCCCCCCCCACTGGAAGGGTCCTTGCTCCCACTGGGCCCCCCCCCCACTGGAAGGGTCCTTGCTCCCACTGGCCCCCCCCCCACTGGAAGGGACCTTGCTCCCACTGGGCCCCCCCCCCCACTGGAAGGGACCTTGCTCCCACTGGGGCCCCCCCCCACTGGAAGGGACCTTGCTCCCACTGGGGCCCCCCCCCACTGGAAGGGACCTTGCTCCCACTGGGGGCCCCCCCCCACTGGAAGGGACCTTGCTCCCACTGCCCCCCCACCCCCACTGGAAGGGACCTTGCTCCCACTGCCCCCCCCACCCCCACTGGAAGGGACCTTGCTCCCACTGGGCCCCCCCCCACTGGAAGGGACCTTGCTCCCACTGCGCCCCCCCCCCACTGGAAGGGACCTTGCTCCCACTGGGCCCCCCCCCCCCACTGGAAGGGACCTTGCTCCCACTGCCCCCCCCACCCCCACTGGAAGGGACCTTGCTCCCACTCTAGTTGAGATGGGCAGATCTCTGGGGCTGGATTGGCAGGAAACCAGAATAATATATAGAACTGGATCTACAGACAAATATAAATTGCTTAAAATACCAAAACTGATCTTTTTCTTTCTCTGCAGATGACGGAGCAGCGGAAGCAGAAGCAGAGGATCGGTCTTCTGGGGCAGCCGGCTCACCTAAATCTCAACCCCCAGCAGCCAGCATAGATCCTCCCCATCCTCCCTTCCTCCGATCACCGCCGTGTCCCCTTAGAGCCATCCATACGGATTCCAGCTGCTCTGCTTCAGACTTCGGCCCACCACTTCCGCTGACACCGACCCGATTTTTCTTTTCCATTCGCATCCAGCGTTGGAATTTTTGTGCCAAATGAACCCCGATCGTCGGGCGAGAACGAACTTTGCACTTGAGAGGAAATAAAAACTGAATTTCGAGAGTCCATTTTATATTTCAGATTGAAGAGATTATATTTATGAAACTTTTTTTTTTTTTCCTATTTGTAACGTTTGAGTGTACGGACCACTGTAATGTATTGTGTGGGATGACACCCCTCCGCCATCTTTGTTCTTCCATTCATACTGTGTGCCCCCCCTCCCCTCCCCCCAGATGACCAGGCCTGAAATTATTTTTTTGGTCAGCGATTGCTGAGAAGTTGACCTGATGACCAAACCCAGGTTGGTCTCCGTCTCACATCCCCTGCCTCGTCCTCCATTAGAGCGAGTGGGACTGTGAAACGCGTCGGATGAGATCAAGGTTTTGAAATTTTTGAACTTTATTTCCTGCAGAATGATGAACGTTGCACATTCTGACTTCACCCCCCCCCCCCCCCCCCCCCCGATGGAAGGACCGGCTGTTATTTATACTTTTCCCTGACCGCTCTGTTTTTGTTTTTGTACACACGTTCTTTGTTTCTACACAGATGCTGCTCCCTGACTTTGTAAATGTGCAAGTTTGAGATTAAAACCATGAATATGCAGACGAGTCGCCTGATTGCTACAGAGACCCAAAATTCTCTTGTGATTTGTTTAAAACCCTGCGCCGGCCCGCATCGTCATTATACTGCAAATGGGCGGCAGCTGCCGGCTCGGCAACATACTGGTACATCCCTGAGCACGTGTGAACCCGTGACCGGCGCGTTCGCTGAACACGGGAATGGTACGCGGCTGCTGTGAGCGGTCGGGGTGTCATGTGAACGCTAGGATTGGTTTTGGTGATCACATGATTACAATGTAAACAAAACCGCCATGAATGGCTTCCATTCATGATTTACTATTGTGATTGGCCCACAGCTATCACATGGTACCTGGGCCAATCGCAGCACCCTGTACCATGTGATTGCTGTAGCCAATCATTAATCACAATAGTAATCAAGCTTTCATGAACGAAAGCCATTCATGACGGCTAAAACTATTTCTTATAAGAGTGATCATCACTGCAATAATAGGGGTTTACATGTTTAAAAAAAAAAAATCCCTGATCTCACCCCCCCCCTCCCCCACTATGGTGACGCTGAACTACTCTTGATGACAGGATATAAAAAGAGAGAAACAAACAGACATGATGGACTTTCACGGTACCAGAGAGGAAATTGTAAACCGGATTTGTTACTTAATATTTTTATTAACAAGTTAAAAAAAAAATTGATTACATTCATAAAAATTCATTAAATTGCAAGTGGATAACATGAAATGTAAAGATCTGTTACTGTGCTTGTCAAGTGGTTGACGCGTTTCGCATTTTTGCTTCTCCAGGAACTTAAATTCTTGACTTAAAACGGAGACCTTGATCAAAAAAAAACGACGACGATCTACATGGATATTATTATTTGTTAGATTCTCCACGGATACAGCGAGGTCTCTGTTTTTAAGTCCTTAAGAATTTAAGGTCCTGAAGAAGCAAGAATGCGAAACGCGTCAACCACTTGACAATTACAGGAACGGATCTTTGCATTTCATGTTATACACTTAAAATTTTATGATTTTATGAATGTAATCAAATTTTTAACTTTTGTTAATAAAAATATTTGGTAAAGAAAATCTGTGTACAATTTCCTGTCTGGTCCCGTGACAGTCCATCATGTCTGTTTGTTTCTTTCTAAGTCACATATAGGAGGAGGAACCTCCGCAGACTGATTTTCTTTTTATATCCGGTGAAAAAGTAAATCAAAGTGAAAAAATGAATAGAATTGTTTTAATCTTTAGAATTGTTGAGGTTATAATTGACACATTTTCAAAATAACAATATTTTATTAAGATTACTTTCACACTGACAGCGCCGGCCGCTGGCGCTAAAGAGCCGCTCGTTTTTGTGTCGCTTTGGTGCCGTTTTAGTTGCACTGCTATTCGGCCGATAGCGGGGTGGTTTTTACCCCCCAAAAATGGTAAAAACTCCTGTCTTGCGGCGCTTTCATTGCGCTTTTCAGGTGCTCTGCAAGCGCTGCCTATTCATTGCACTAGGCGGAGCGTTTTGGGATCACTAAATACAGCGCCCCCAACACGCCCCAAAGATGCTGCTGGCAGGAATTTTCATAAACGTCCCGCAAGCTCACCGCCCCTGGTGTGAAAAGGACGCAGCGCGCCCCCCCCCCGGTGTGAAAAGGACGCAGCGCGCCCCCCCCCCCCGTGTGAAAAGGACGCAGCGCGCCCCCCCCCCCCGGTGTGAAAAGGACGCAGCGCACCCCCCCCCCCGGTGTGAAAAGGACGCAGCGCACCCCCCCCCCCGGTGTGAAAAGGATGCAGCGCCCCCCCGGTGTGAAAAGGACGCAGCGCCCCCCCCCCCCCAGTGTGAAAAGGACGCAGCGCGCCCCCCCCCCCCGTTGTGAAAAGGATGCAGCGCCCCCCCCCCCCGTGTGAAAAGTGAAAAGGACGCAGCGCCCCCCCCCCGGTGTGAAAAGGACGCAGCGCCCCCCCCGGTGTGAAAAGGACGCAGCGCCCCCCCCCCAGTGTGAAAAGGACAGCGCGCGCCCCCCCCCCCCCCGTTGTGAAAAGGATGCAGCGCCCCCCCCCCCCGTGTGAAAAGGACGCAGCGCCCCCCCCCCGGTGTGAAAAGGACGCAGCGCCCCCCCCGGTGTGAAAAGGACGCAGCGCCCCCCCCCCAGTGTGAAAAGGACGCAGCGCGCCCCCCCCCGGTGTGAAAAGGATGCAGCGCCCCCCCCCCCCCGTGTGAAAAGTGAAAAGGATGCAGCGCCCCCCCGGTGTGGAAAGGACGCATCGCTTCCAGGCGCTTTTGAAGAGGATATTTCTAGCACTAAACCGCCCCGGTGTGAAAGTCGCCTTCAAGCTACACGGCAAACCTAAGAATTTCATGAGCATAAAATGATACAATTATAATCTGATGCAATATTTACTATCCGTCATCTTCTCTACCAAATCCGGGGGGGGGGAGGGGAAGATAAAAAAAAAAAAAACACATTTTATTTTTTTTGTTCTGCATTCCATCACCAGTCGGTATCCCCGACCCCCCCCCCCCCCACACACACACCAATCATATGATAACAAATTTTATTAAATTATTTTTCATTTTCCAAAAAAGTGTCAAATTTTAGTCTTTTATTTTTTTTTTTTCCGTTCATATAAAGAAAAAAAAAAAAACAGATGTGATCAAATACCACCAAAAGAAATCTCTATTTGTGGAAATAATGATAGAATTATAATTTGGGGACAGTGTTGCACGACCGCGCAATTCCCAGTTAAAGTAGCGCAGTGCTGAATAGCAAAACATGGTCTGGTCATGAAGGGGTTAAATCTTCCTGGAAGTCAAATGGTTAATCATACTTTTTGGTTTCCCGGGTACCCCTCATCAATTTAATGACATTTTTCAATAAAACTTTTCTGTTTTTATTGCACATTTTATTTCTGTGCTGGTGACATCATCACCGGGTCTCTGCGCTTCTCTATGCAATGCAGGCGGATCATGACTGGTGGGAGGGGCCAGCAGGGGGCAGATCATGACTGGTGGGAGGGGCCAGCAGGGGGCTGTACATAGACAACATCCCAGCCCCCGAACTCAGTACTCCTCTCCAGAGCCCTCAGACCAAGTTGGAAAGCAGTGGGAGGAGTTATGCAAATATCAAAATGCCTTGGTGGGTGTCAGTCTGGAGAAGTGGGTGTTCCTAGGCGGGCTGAATTTGCATAGGTAACGCCCACATGTGATACTGAGCCTCCATGGTTGAAAGAACTAAAATCCAATGAAAGAAAGGGGCGGGGCCAGGCAGGTTGGGGAGGAAAGAGCTAGACCAGTAATCTCCGAATTGCAGCCCTTTTGTCTTCATCCGAACCTCAAGACACCAATGGTGGGGCACTATTCCTCCCACTGATACCAATGATGGGGCACTATTCCTCCCACTGATACCAATGATGGGGCACTATTCCTCCCACTGATACCAATGATGGGGCACTATTCCTCCCACTGACACCAATGATGGGGCACTATTCCTCCCACTGACACCAATGATGGGGCACTATTCCTCCCACTGATACCAATGATGGGGCACTATTCCCCCCACTGATACCAATGATGGGGCACTATTCCCCCCACTGACACCAATGGTGGGGCACTATTCCCCCCACTGACACCAATGATGGGGCACTATTCCTCCCACTGATACCAATGATGGGGCACTATTCCTCCCACTGATACCAATGATGGGACACTATTCCTCCCACTGACACCAATGATGGGACACTATTCCTCCCACTGACACCAATGATGGGGCACTATTCCTCCCACTGACACCAATGATGGGACACTATTCCTCCCACTGATACCAATGATGGGGCACTATTCCTCCCACTGACACCAATGATGGGGCACTATTCCTCCCACTGATACCAATGATGGGGCACTATTCCTCCCACTGACACCAATGATGGGGCACTATTCCTCCCACTGACACCAATGATGGGGCACTATTCCTCCCACTGACACCAATGATGGGGCACTATTCCTCCCACTGATACCAATGATGGGGCACTATTCCTCCCACTGATACCAATGGTGGGGCACTATTCCCCCCACTGATACCAATGATGGGGCACTATTCCTCCCACTGACACCAATGATGGGGCACTATTCCCCCACTGACACCAATGATGGGGTGCTGTGTTAGGGGCCAGCAGGCTCCAACCACTACAAGATGGGGTGTAATCAGGACCAGTTCCCCTGGAGAGACCCCAGCAGTGGTCGCCCATTATTACAGGAAGTCTCACACTGGATTACTGCACAGATCTCGAAGAAATACACAAAGATCACCGAGATTCAGGAAGACACATCAAAGAATTTCACTAGGAAATCTGATTGGTCAGCGACTCGCACAGTCATCCCACTTCTCCTGTCAGCAAAACCTGATTGGCTGATTTCGCTGCTCCTCTCGAGATTCCCCACATTTTGTTACAACCAGAACCATAAATGTATTTTATTGGGATTTTATGTGATGGACCAACACAAAGTGTCACATAATTGTGAAGTGGAAGGAAAATGATAAATGATACAAATAAATCTGTGAAAAGTGTGGGGGGGGAGGGGCATTTGTATGGCGCCCCCCGGAGTCAATACTTTGTAGAACCCCCTTTCTCTACAAGTCTTTTTGGGGGTGTCTCTACCAGCTTTGCACATCTAGAGAGGACATTTCTGCCCATTCTTCTTCTTTGTAGAATATCTCAAGCTCTGTCAGATTGGATGGAGAGCGTCTGATCAGCAATTTTCAAGTCTTGCCACAGATTCTCAATGGGATTTAGGTCTGGACTGTGACTGGGCCATTCTAACACATGAATATGCTTTGATGTAAACCATTCCATTGTAGCTCTGGCTGGATGTTTCGGGTCGTTGTCCTGCTGGAAGGGGAACCTCCGCCCCGGTCTCAAGTCTTCTGCCGACTCTAACAGGTTTTCTTCTAAGATTGTCCTGTATTTGTCTCCATCCATCTTCCCATCAACTCTGACCAGCTTCCCTGTCCCTGCTGAAGAAAACCATCCCCACCACATGATGCTGCCACCACCATGTCTCACGGTGGGGATGGTGTGTTCGGGGGATGGGCGGTGTTAGTTTCCCCCACACATAGCGTTTTGCTTTTAGGCCATAAAGTAGAATTTTGGTCTCCTCTGACCAGATCACCTTCTTCCACATGTTTGCTGCCCCCTCCCCCACATGGCTTCTCACAAACTACAAACAGGACTTCTTATGACTTTCTTTCTCCAATGTCTTTCTTCTTGTCACTCTTCCATAAAGGGCAGATTTGTGGAGAGACGACTAATAGTTGTCCTGTGGACAGATTCTCCCCCCTGAGCGGTGGATCTCTGCAGCTCCTCCAGAGTTACCATGGACCTCTTGGCTCTTCTCTGATGAATGCTCTCCTTGCCCGGCCCGGTCAGTTTAGGTGGACGGCCATGTCTTGGTAGGTTTGCGGTTGTGCCCATACTCTTTCCATTTTCTGATGATGGATTGAACAGAGCTCCGTGAGAGGATCAAAGCTTGGGGGAGATTTTATTATAACCCAACCCTGCTTTATACTTCTCCACAACTTTATCCCTGACCTGTCTGGTGGGTTCCTTGGCCTTCATGATGCTGTTTGTTCACTAAGGTTCTCTAACAAACCTTTGAGGGCTTCACAGAACAGCTGTGTTTATACTGAGATTACATTACACACAGGTGGGCTCTATTTACTATGACTTCTGAAGGCAATTGGTTCCCCTAGATTTTAGTTAGGGGTATCGGAGTAAAGGGGGCGCCATACAAATGCCCCTCCCCCACACTTGTCACATATTTATTTGTATCATTTATCACTTTGTGTTGGTCTATCACATAAAATCCATTTACGTTTTTGGTTGTAACATGACAAAATGTGGGAAATATCAAGGGGTATGAATACTTTTTCCCAGCACTATAATACAAGACAAGTACAGCTACGCACAATGGCTGTATTTACAATATTATACATGAAAAGTCATGTGACCTGGGGTCACCCCCATAGTACGGCTGAGCCATCGTTCGATCCCCCCGGGGTGGAGATTGGCGGAGGGGCGGGGCGGACGCGCTCTGATGGTTCCTCGTCGTGTTTTTGATGTTGAGGTTTGGAAATCCCCTCTTCCTTCCTCCGCCGCCCCCTCCGTCTGCTCTCACTCTGAACCTCACGTTTTCTGGATGACATCAGCCGAAGTCCGAAGGTTATCTGAGTGTGTGGGCGGCACATCTGTGAGACGATCGTCTGATTGTCTCCACTGGAAAAAGACGACCTGAGAAGCGATCGCCTCCAAACCGCCCCAAAACCTCGAACCCTGCGAACAAAACACACGACCATCGTACTTCGCCTTCCCGGCTTCTCTTTCTTCAACTTAATGACCTTTCTAGAAATAAAATGTTTCAATTTGTATTACATTCTTCATTGTATACACTGTGATGTCATCACTGGGCCTCTGCGCTTCTCTATGCAATGTAGGCAGGTCATGGCTGGTGGGAGGGGCCAGCAGGGGGCGGTACATCATGGCAACCAGCCTCAGTACTCCTAGTAAGAGCCCTCAGCCTTGGATCACAGTGATGCGATGCGGGGAACCACGTGTGATACAGAGAGGAATCGCACTGCATTCCTGTACAAGTCACATGCGATTCTTTGTAGTTGCGATCTCAGCCCATTCATTTTTTATGGCTCAAATCCCACCGCACCCGTATCAAAGAGGTACATGCACCTTTTTTTTTTTGCCGCACTGGTATTGTGAACACCCATGTGATCCGATTCCACCAATCGCACTGCGTTTTGTGGACCGTTTTTTGGGGTGTTGTTAACTTAACATCAACACCTGCAGCGGTTGGCATGAGCGGAGTGCGATTCTGATGCGGTGCAGGAAACGCGGCAAATCCCGCACCGCTCAGTGTGAACCAAGGCTCAGTCCTGATGCAAGCAGTGGGAGGAGTTATGCAAATATCACAATGCATTGGTGGGCGGGTGTCAGTCTGGAGGAGTGGGCGTTCCTAGGCAGGCTGTATTTGCATAGGTAACGCCCCACATGTGTAGCTGAACCCCCATAATTGAAGGAACTGATATTCAATAAATGAAAGGAGGCGGACCAGCAAGCAGTGGGAGGAGTTATGCAAATATCACAATGCATTGGTGGGCGGGTGTCAGACTGGAGGAGTGGGTGTTCCTTCATAGGCTGCATTTGCATAGATAACGCCCACATGTGATGCGGAGCCCCCATTATAGAACAAATAAAAGAGGCGGGGCCAGGGACACTCAGGCTGGGGAGGAATTATTGGCACCCCCACACATCTCCTAATCTGCTATCACATGCATTTATGGCAAAACGCATTGGTGCTGGAGTTGCACACATTTTGGTGCAATTTTGCTAAAGGGTCAGGAGCATTTCCTGCATCTCGCGCGTAGGACGGCTTCATGCTTTGTGTGCGTTGGGATCAACGCAAAATCACGCACTTCCCCAACATGCACAGAAACGCGTCGCTCTTCAGCAGGAAATGAACGGGCTGCCCTACATGCACCCAATGCCAGGATAAGGAGGGGCGGCTGCCCCGGGTGCAGGGTTGGGGGTGCCCTGTGCCACATGCTTCTGTTACACGGCTGACCCTAAGGGGAAGGGGGGGCAGTTTGGCAGTTTTGCCCCGGGTGTTGGATGACCTTGTCCCGGCACTGCATGCAGGAAAAACGCACAGAAAGACGTCACCGCCGCACCCGTAGGCTGCCCTACAAACCCCCTGTAGGGAGCGCCCTCCGTTGCCCCTGCATGGAGTGATCAGAGCCCTTCGGGGCCCATTCCCGCCAGGAAACGCACATTCTGGCATGCGTGCAAAGTGCGTTCATTTCGTTTTTATTTAGCACACTTTTTCCATGCGTTTGCGTTGCACCTTTCCTGTTCGCTTTCACTCCCTGGGAGCGCGCTTCCTTCTTCCTTCTTCTTTGGACTTCCATGCGCGTTGCGCTGCGTTTCTACCCGTTTGCGGTGCAAGAAAAGCGCGGCTTTCTGTAGTATTTTCCGCGCTCTGCGCTGTAATGATGTGAAGGGTGCCCCCCGTAGGATGGCGGGCGGGAATGCACCCCCCTTTATTATCTGGTGTGAATGGGCCCCCAGAGCTGACCAATCGGAGGCCTGCGTTGTCTGGTCCCGGGAAGAATTGTCGCAGGCGAGGAGTCGGCCCTGACGGGCGGGGGAGGGGGTTTCCTGCAGTCAGGTCACAGCCCAGCGGGTCTAATCCTCTCCCCATCAATGGAGCAGTTGTGCGTTAAGCCGGATTGGCGATGTGCGGAGAGCCGGTTATATAATGTCGGCTCTCAGGAGGAGGCACATGCACAGCCTTGCGTGAGCTGCTGACGTTTCAGCGATTAACTCTTTTCTCGGCTATTTACACAAACGCCGCAGCCACGCCGAGGTCAGCCGGAAGAGGCCGCCATATTGGAGGGGGAGGGGGGCGCAGGATGAAAATATATCATTCTCAATTGAATTTTACAGATTTTGTATTTGTTGCTTTTTTTTTATATTCTATATAATTATTATTTATAAGAAGTGCAAACAAATCTACCGATAATATGAATCCCAAAACACCGCGAATCCCACCCACGGGCCCCCTACATTCTAAGTGAGACCACACCCACTTTACAGGTTGGTCCCGCCCAGACTCTCCCGTCTCTAAATACTGTATGTGGGGACCAGCGCTGCTAATAGGGCAGTACAACCAATCCTGAGTACTGGGCCCGGACCCCATCATATAAACAGGGGGGCCCAGACCTCATCATATAAACAGGGGGGCCCGGACCCCATCAGATAACCAGGGGGGCCCAAATCCCATTATATAAGCAGGGGGGCCCGGACCCCATCATATAAACAGGGGGGCCCGGACCCCATCATATAAACAGGGGGGCCCGGATCCCATCAGATAAACAGGGGGGCCCGGACCCCATCATATAAACAGGGGGGCCCGGACCCCATCAGATAAACAAGGGGGCCCGGACCTCATCATATAAACAGGGGGGCCCGGACCCCATCATATAAACAGGGGGGCCAGGATCCCATCATATAAACAGGGGGGCCCGGACCCCATCATATAAACAGGGGGGCCAGGATCCCATCATATAAACAGGGGGGCCCGGACCTCATCATATAAACAGGGGGGCCCAGACCCCATCAGATAAACAGGGGGGCCCGGACCCCATCATATAAACAGGGGGGCCCGGACCCCATCATATAAAAAGGGGGGCCCGGACCCCATCATATAAACAGGGGGACCCAAATCCCATTATATAAACAGGGGGGGCCCGGATCCCATCATATAAACAGGGGGGCCCAGACCCCATCATATAAACAGGGGGGCCCAAATCCCATTATATAAACAGGGGGGCCCAAATCCCATTATATAAACAGGGGGGCCCAAATCCCATTATATTAACAGGGGGGGGCCGGATCCCATCAGATAAACAGGGGGGCCCAGACCCCATCATATAAACAGGGGGGCCCGGACCCCATCATATAAACAGGGGGGCCCAAATCCCATTATATAAACAGGGGGGCCCAAATCCCATTATATAAACAGGGGGGCCCAAATCCCATTATATTAACAGGGGGGGCCGGATCCCATCAGATAAACAGGGGGGCCCGGACCCCATCAGATAAACAGGGGGGCCCGGACCCCGTCATATAAACAGGGGGGCCCAGATCCCATCATATAAACAGGGGGACCCGGACCCCATCATATAAAAAGGGGGGCCCGGACCCCATCATATAAACAGGGGGACCCAAATCCCATTATATAAACAGGGGGGGCCCGGATCCCATCATATAAACAGGGGGGCCCAGACCCCATCATATAAACAGGGGGGCCCAAATCCCATCATATAAACAGGGGGGCCCGGACCCCATCATATAAACAGGGGGGCCCGGACCCCATCATATAAAAAGGGGGGCCCGGACCCCATCATATAAACAGGGGGACCCAAATCCCATTATATAAACAGGGGGGGCCCGGATCCCATCATATAAACAGGGGGGCCCAGACCCCATCATATAAACAGGGGGGCCCAAATCCCATTATATAAACAGGGGGGCCCAAATCCCATTATATTAACAGGGGGGGGCCCGGATCCCATCAGATAAACAGGGGGGCCCGGACCCCATCATATAAACAGGGGGGCCCAGACCCCATCATATAAACAGGGGGGCCCGGATCCCATCAGATAAACAGGGGGGCCCGGACCCCATCATATAAACAGGGGGGCCCGGATCCCATCATATAAACAGGGGGGCCCGGATCCCATCAGATAAACAGGGGGGCCCGGACCCCATCATATAAACAGGGGGGCCCAGATCCCATCATATAAACAGGGGGGCCCGGACCCCATCATATAAACAGGGGGGCCCAGATCCCATCATATAAACAGGGGGACCCGGACCCCATCAGATAAACAGGGGGGCCCGGACCCCATCATATAAACAGGGGGGCCCGGATCCCATTGGCTAAACGAGGCCCCAGACCCCATCATATAAACAGGGGGGCCCAGATCCCATCAGATAAAAGGGGGGGCCCAGGGCAGCTTTATTGTTCATGTCTGCCCCACTTCTACTTTCTTGTAATAATTGCCCGCTTGTTGCCCACACGGACAGGCGGCATTGGAGGGCTGGTATGGGATGGTCCGCCTGCCCTTATTTCTGGGTCTTGATCCTTTATTCCAATAGAAATATGTTCATTTAACTGCTGAAAATAAATGACCTGGAACTTTCGTTTTCGCCATCCCTGCCCACAACAATGGTACACACGTGGGGGCGGGGCCCGGGCAAGGGGTCAGTGGGAGGTTACCTTCAATTTGTTAGCGTATCTAAATCTGCTAGTCCATCTAACACTCCCCTCCCCCCAGACTGACCATGCTTCTGTCCAAAGGTGCCCCCTGTGCTCCTTACTCCAGAGTGGGGGGGGGGGGGGACACACTTATACAGGAGGTGAGTTACTGGCCAGATCACCAGGTGAAAACAAAGGGGAAAAAAAGCCTAAAAACAATAAAACGAATGCAGCCGCCACATCTAGTGATTGGAAAGATGCAATATGGAACCGGCCTCAAGTGATACACAGAGAGGAAACAAATCCTACATAAGTTGTACCCGATTATCTGCAGCCCTCTTCTCTTCCCTTCCCTTCCCTTCCGTTCTCTTCTCTACAGATGTTCAAAGTGCAGAATTATAAAGATTTTCTGAGAGTTAAAAAATGAATTGGGACGGAGAGCTCTCTACACTCTGCAGAGCGCAGTGAGAGCTGATTGGAGGGAATGGACACACCCCCCTCCACACAGGAACAGAGCTGAGGCTGTCAATCACAGGCTGTGTGCTGGAGCTCCCTCCCCATCAAATTGTATCTTTTGGTGTCAGGAAAACTTGTCAGAAGTGACTTGTGCAGATAGCAGAGGAAGGAGGCAGCAGACAGAAATGACACTCAGTGCTCTGGACTGAGACAAGTACACACTATAGAGTCTCCAAACTGTGACCCTTTGCTAGCTTTTATCCAGCCCCTGGGGCACTATTGTATCCACTGACACCAACAATGGGACACAATTCCTCCCAATGACACCAACAATGGGACACAATTCCTCCCAATGACACCAACAATGGGACACAATTCCTCCCAATGACACCAACAATGGGGCACAATTCCTCCCAATGACACCAATAATGGGGCCCAATAACACAAAAAATGGGGCACAATTCCTCCCAATGACACCAATAAAGGGACCCAATGACACCAACAATGGGACACAATTCCTCCCAATGACACCAACAATGGGGCACAATTCCTCCCAATGACACCAACAATGGGGCACAATTCCTCCCAATGACACCAACAATGGGGCACAATTCCTCCCAATGACACCAATAATGGGGCCCAATAACACAAAAAATGGGGCACAATTCCTCCCAATGACACCAATAAAGGGACCCAATGACACCAACAATGGGACACAATTCCTCCCACTGACAACAACAATGGAGCCCAATGACATTGATGATGGGGCACAAATCCTCCCACTTACACCCATAACGGGGTGCAATACTATCACTAAAACAATGGGGCATTATTTTTCCCCACTGACGTCGGAACCTTTTCTACTCCCACTGGGCACAGTCCAGCCCCCCCTAAAGTAAATGTGTTTAGAAAGTTTGGAGACCCCCCGCTATAGAGGGACATGCTATGTTCAGATTTCACGTCTGAGGTTTACAACCACTTTAAAGGGGTTGTAAAGGCAGAAGGTGTATTCTGTGCATTGAGATATTTAGCCTTCTGTGTGCCCGTCACCCACCTAATACTTACCTGAGCCCCCCAGATCCAGCGATGTTGAAGGAGTGTCTTGGCTGCCTGGGACTTCCCTCCTCATTGGCTGAGATGACATTGTGTCGCCTTTAACTCCCGCTGCTCTCAAAGTCAGCCAGCCAATGAGGGGAGAAAGGGGGTGGGGCTGGGCCATGGCTCAGTGTCTGAATGGAGCTGTGGGTCGGCTTGGGTGCCCCCATAGAAAGCTGCCCGCTGTGGGGGCACTCAAGAAGAGGGAGGGGCCAGGAGTGCCGGGACCCGAGAAGAGGAGGATCGGGGCTGCCGTGCAAATCCATTACAGAGCCGGTATAACATGTTTGTTTTATTTCACTAAAAATACGAGACTTTAGTATCACTTGAAGTTTATTATTTTTGGTATTTTATATAAATTGTTACATTGTGGTCTTTTGTATTATTAGTTGGATTTATTGCAGAGGTTCTGGGTGTGTGCAAAGTATCATTACATAAATGTGCATTTTATTTTATTTATTTATTTTATTGGCCGTTCTTGTATTTTAATTATTGGTTGATGAATGGGTTGTATTTATAGTTTTTATTGGCGGTGTCCGGGGTGTCCGGGTGTACAGTACACGTACAGTGTGCTTCTCATCTTACATAATCTATCACAAGGCGCTAATTATGTGTTGGAAATGAATCCGCCATGATCAACTTTCCTTGTTTGTTTCTTCTTTGTAAACTTTTTATTGGCCCATCTCTGGCCTAGATTACCCTCCCTGTCTGCTGCATTTCTTCCTCCCATGCTCCTGAAATGTGACGGTTCCCCCCCCTCCCCCCCCCGCAGGCTCATGGTGTCCCCGTGACTATGTGTCTCCTGCCTCCTCCTGTCCTCTCCACACCCCAGTGCTGAGCTGGGAACAGGCAGCATTGAAGGGCACGTGAGCTTCATATGACAGGAACAGCATCTGGCTCACTTGGCATTGGGCGTGCTGCTGTCACAGGGAGGGACACACCACTCCCCCCCACCCCTTCCACCAGTGCAAAACATCCCCTCCCACCCATTTAACTAGAAGCTGGAGCTGCTAACACCATCAGAACTGGCTAAAGGCAGAGAGGAGCTGACATCCAGCAACTATAGAGCCCGGACACCTGGACTGTCACCTGGACACCTCTTCCAAAGCATCCCCAGTCTATGCACCCTACCGGATACCCACATAGGACCCTACTGGCTAACCACATAGCACCCTACCGGATACCCGCAAGGAACTAAAGTCTCATCGTCTTGGCATGGACAGAGTCTCCAGCAGCCAGCCTCCACCACCCTGTCTGGACAGATCCTTGTCTGGGTAAGTTCCCTGCTTGTGTCTGTAATGCTAAAGAACATCATCCTGAGAATAAAGGGATATCTCCGGATAGGTCTCCCCTGCAGCAGAACCCCAGGGGTGCCCGTCTAAATAGGTCTCTCCTGAAGCAGAACCCCATCCAGATAGGTCTCCCCTGCAGCAGAACCCCAGGGGTGCCCGTCTAAATAGGTCTCTCCTGAAGCAGAACCCCATCCAGATAGGTCTCCCCTGCAGCAGAACCCCAGGGTGCCAATTCAGATAGATCTCCCCTGCAGCAGAACCCCAGGGGTGCCCATCCAGATAGCTCTCCTCCGCAGCAGATCCCCAGGGGTGCCCATCTATATAAATCCAGAAGCCCAGGTGTGCCCGTCCAAATAGGTTTCCGCAGGAGAACCTCAGGGGTGCCCGCTTAGATAAGTCTCCCCTGCAGCAGAACCCCAGGGGTGCCCATCCAGATAGCTCTCCTCCACAGCAGATCCCCAGGGGTGCCCATCCAGAAGATAGGTCTCCTATGAAGCAAAAGCCCAGGGGTGCCCGTCCAGATAAGTCTTCCCTTCAGCAGATCCCCAGGGTTGCCCGTCCAGATAAGTCCAGAAGCCCAGGGGTGCCCGCTTAGATAAGTCTCCCCTACAGCTGAACCCTAAGGGTGCCCATTCAGATATGTCACCCCCAAAGCAGAACCCCGGGGGTGCCCGTCCAGGTAGGTCTCCACAGGAGAACCCCAGTGGTGCACGCTTAGATAAGTCTCCCCTACAGCAGAACCCCAGGGGTGCCCATCCAGATATGTCACCCCCAAAGCAGAACCCTAGAGGTGCCCGTCCAGATAGGTCTCCTTCATATTAAATATAAATGTAAATCATTTTATTATTGCGGTTTTAATAGTAACGATACAAATGTGAATATTGTTATTATTGGGATATTAAAGATTTCATTGTAAATATTTTAAAGTTCAGTTTAATATTAAATAATTAAAATGTAAATGTTTTCTATTTGATAATAATGTGAATGTACAATATATGTGTAAATTGATGGTGCAATATAAGTACCTGTAATAAATAATAATAATATTGAAGCGTGGAATTGGAAATATTTCTATTGTGCGGGAAGTTATATATTATTATATAGAAGCCGCACTGAACAATATAAATATTTGATGAAAGTTACTTTGTATTATTAATATTTATTTTAAAGAGAAACATTTAATATGCAAATCCCTTTATAATACAACCTTATGAGACGTCAGAATCCGGTGCCTGATGATTGACAGGCGTGTGAGACGTTTGACACGCCGGAAATTATTTTGCGTTTGCGGCTGTGTGAAGTTTTGCATACAAAATGTTCACAATAATCGCCCTCCATGCCAGGCGCTAGAAATGCTGGTGAATGTTGTAGGGAATGTTGTGGTGAATGTTGTGAATGTTGTAGGGAATGTTGTGGTGAATGTTGTAGGGAATGTTGTGGTGAATGTTGTAGGGAATGTTGTGGTGAATGTTGTGGTGAATGTTGTGGTGAATGTTGTGTCTCCCTCTGACCCGGTGTTGTCTCTCCTTTCAGGATGGAATTCTCCCACTTGTACCCGGTGTTCAAATCCCGCAAAGGAATGAAGAGGTGTGGCGACGACGGCGGCGGCAAGGTACGCCACGCTTTGTGTCCCTGAACTGTGCCAGGAATCCATGTAGGGAAGTCAGCTTGGCAACTTCATTTAGAAAGTGTAGACTGCTCTGCAAAACCTAATTCTGTCTTTGCTTGATTTACTACAAGCACCCCTCAGCTTATTCCACGCACCCCTCGTCTTATCACACGCACCCCTCGTCTTATCACACGCACCCCTCAGCTTATCACACGCACCCCTCATCTTATCACACGCACCCCTCGTCTTATCACACTCACCCCTCGTCTTTTCACAAGCACCCCTCATCTTATCACAAGTACCCCTTGTCTTATCACATGCACCCTTCATGTTATCACACGCACCCCTCATCTTATCACAAGTACCCCTTGTCTTATCACACGCACCCCTCATCTAATCACACTCACCCCTCATCTTATCACACTCACCCCTCATCTTATCACATGCACCCCTCATCTTATCACACGCACCCCTCGTCTTATCACAAGCACTCCTCATCTTATCACAAGTACCCCTTGTCTTATCACACGCACCCCTCATCTTATCACACGCACCCCTCATCTTATCACACGCACCCCTCGTCTTATCACAAGCACTCCTCATCTTATCACAAGTACCCCTTGTCTTATCACACTCACCCCTCATCTTATCACAAGTACCCCTTGTCTTATCACATGCACCCCTCATCTTATGACACGCACCCCTCATCTTATCACAAGTACCCCTTGTCTTATCACACGCACCCCTCATCTTATCACACGCACTCCTCGTCTTATCACAAGCACCCCTCATCTTATCACAAGTATCCCTTGTCTTATCACACACACCCCTCGTGTTATCACACGCACCCCTCATCTTATGACAAGCACCCCTCATCTTATCACAAGTACCCCTTGTCTTATCACATGCACCCCTCATCTTATCACAAGCACCCCTCATTTTATCACAAGTACCCCTCATCTTATCACAAGTACCCCTCGTCTTATCACATGCACCCATCATCTTTTCACAAGCACCCCTCATCTTATCACACACACCCCTCATCTTATCACACACACCCCTCATCTTATCACACACACCCCTCATCTTATCACATGCACCCCTCATCCAATCATATTTCATGGATACATTTCCTCTATACATTCCCGGTGTGGACTGAGGGGTGTATCAGTTTGTAGCGTTGTCTATTTTATTGATCTCAGTAATTGTGATATTGGATCTCAGTTACTTTATCTTTTGATTCCTTTTCCTTGTTGAGTTTTCTGATTGGTCGATATTTTGTGGGGCGCTGGGTGTAGAGTACATTCTGTACCTGTGTGGTGTGGAGTCTCCGCACGTTCCTCTGCACGCCCCCTCCGCTCTGTACAGATCAGACCGCCGCTCACGTGTACTCTCACATGTAGGCTGCGTGCACAGCCGCCGACTGGCCCCCAGGGGGCAGCGTGTTCCGTCTCGGAAAACTCAACGCTCTTTTCTTTTTCCGCAGGACACCTACAAGCTGCCGCACCGACTGATCGAGAAGAAGCGCAGAGATCGCATCAATGAATGCATATCGCAGCTGAAGGACTTGCTGCCGGAGCACCTCAAACTCACGGTGAGTGAAAAGGGGCGCCGGCCAAATGCCACCCGGATAAACGATTAAGCCACGCCGGTCGTTCGGAAATTAAAATGTTTTCACAATAGTCGCATCACATGCCTCTGCGCCGGCTTCATGTGACAGCCATGAGACGCTCTGCATGCATGTGACAACCACGGGGGGGAATGTGGAAACAAACCCAAGGCCCCATGTGACCGAATGTTTGCTCAGCAATAGTTACATCATTCAGTCTGTGAGGGCGGCGCACCAGCAGGGGGGTCCCACTGACGGCTCACAATATTTCAGAGTAGAAGTGACCAATGCCACCAAACAGCGAGGATATGGGAGACTCTGCCATTGCGCCATTTGTGCACCATTTTCTATATCAGGAAATCTCCCCAACAGAATTCCTGGTTCCAACCAATCAGCACGTTCCTTACCAACCCAAATGGCAGAACCGCGTCTCAGCGTTCTGAATATGCGCAACAGCCCGGCAGTGACATATGGGATTATTATTAAATGTGCAGATTTCATTCAAATAATCCCCGGTGATCCCGCCAGGGAGGTCCTCATTCAGGCACTTCCTGTTATGGGGTGACAACTGTCTGCCAAATGTGCTGCTGTGTCGTCACCCTTTTATTGGAGGTGGCTACAAGCGACTACTCTGACACGCACTGTGCTGGAGTGGTCCACTGCAGTCCCTATCAGGAAGCCAGTCCAGAGCAGGTGTACTGGCTCCTCCCCTTCAGTCTTGTACAGGTGTACTGGCTCCTCCCCTTCAGTCTTGTACAGGTGTACTGGCTCCTCCCCTTCAGTCTTGTACAGGTGTACTGGCTCCTCCCCTTCAGTCTTGCACAGGTGTACCGGCTCCTCCCCTTCAGTCTTGCACAGGTGTACCGGCTCCTCCCCTTCAGTCTCGCACATGTGTACCGGCTCCTCCCCTTCAGTCTTGCACAGGTGTACTGGCCCCTCCCCTTCAGTCTTGCACAAGTGTACTAGCTACCCCCCTTCCGCTTTGCACAGGTGTACGGGCTCCTCCCCTTCAGTGTTGCACAGGTGTAGTGGCTCCTCTCCTAGACTGAAATGCCTTCCTCTGATTTCACCGCACACTGTGAGCTTCTCACAGTGTGCTTTACAAACTGTAGCAAGTCAGACAGAGCCCCGCCCCATTTCCTGGCTGGGAGACCTCCAGCATCATGTAGCACTTTCCTTCCCAGCCTGACTGTCCCTGCTCCAACCCCCCCCACAGGGCTTTGGAGAGGAGTACTGAGGCTGGGGGCTGGGATGTTTTCTATGTACAGCCCCCTGCCGGCCCCTCCCGCCAGCCATGATCTGCCCCCTGCCGGCCCCTCCCACCAGCCATGATCTGCCCCCTGCCGGCCCCTCCCACCAGCCATGATCTGCCCCCTGTCGGCCCCTCCCACCAGCCATGATCTGCCCCCTGCCTGCCCCTCCCACCAGCCATGATCTGCCCCCTGCCGGCCCCTCCCACCAGCCATGATCTGTCTGAAATACATAGAGAAGCACAGAGACCCGGTGATGACATCACAGAGTATAAAATAAGATATGTAATGAAATTGGAAAGATTGTATAAAATATATATATATATTGGATGATGATGAGGGAGGATGCGGGGAAGGCGACATAAAAGCAGAATAAACTTTAACTTCTGGGTGGAGTTGGGCATCAAAGACCCGTGTGTTGTGCAATATATGATATACAATATATAATATATGATATACAATGTTTCCGTGTCACCTGGAATTGTTACATCAGAGAAGAGTTATGGCTCTGAGTCATTCACTCTCCTTTACCTGTCTGACTGTAGAGGAATCTCTGTAGATCTCTGTAGCGGAATCTCTGTAGATCTCTATAGGGGAATCTCTGTAGATCTCTATAGGGGAATCTCTGTAGATCTCTATAGGGGAATCTCTGTAGATCTCTATAGGGGAATCTCTGTAGATCTCTATAGGGGAATCTCTATAGATCTCTATAGGGTAATCTCTGTAGATCTCTGTAGACGGATCCCTGTAACTCTTGCTCTCCTTCTTGCAGACCCTGGGACATCTGGAGAAAGCCGTGGTCCTGGAGCTGACACTCAAACACGTCCAGTCCTTGTCCAACTTGATAGAGCAGCAGCAGCAGCAGATCCTGAACCTCCAGAACGGTGAGTGGCCGGTGATTTTCTCATTATCTGGGTGACAGGAAATTGGCAGAGAAGAGAAGTGATTTGTATCACACATTGAAACAATACAGAATTCGTTTTTTCCATTCTGCACTCATGCTGCCATTGCTGAGTAATCTGCAGGAGAAAATGCATTTATTTTCATGGGTCCTCTGCACAGTCGGAAGCTCTGGACCCCGCTCTGTGCATCTTTTGAGTAGTTAACGTGTAACTCCGGTCTCCTGCAGAGCAGTGCAAAGCAGCCCAATAGGAGAGGCGCTGCGCTCTGCAAAGCAGCCCAGTAGGAGAGGCGCTGCGCTCTGCAAAGCAGCTGGACCGGCGCTTGTCCACTTCAATGGATCCTACAATTGGAGCGAACCTCACATTGGAGCTGTACCCTAAGTTAGTAGATACCCCAAATTTCTGATTACTACAAAGTCAGTGTGCGGAGGACTCACTCCGGCCACATCACTACATCCAAAGGTGTAACCATATCCAGAGCAGGCCATGGCACTGCTATGGGGCCCAGAAGCCCAGGGGGCCCCCAGCTATCTACACAGCCATATAAGGAGGCAGCAATCATTTCTGACCCCTTTGGATGAAAGGAATGTAGATATTACAATTCCTGTGCCATCCATGAGTATTCTGTATCAATAACCGCTTGTGAGATGGAGATTACAGACAGGGGCCCCTTAACCATTTTGCTATGGGGCCCCATCCCATAGCTATGGATCTGACTGCTTTCCTCTTAAACTTTGTTACATATTTTACAACATTTATATACACATCATAAAGATTCAGTTCTCAGAACACTGATAGTCTGTAAATCCCATTTTTATAGTTGTGGTTAGAGCACCTGTCAGGTTTTTGTCTGTATCCCCTTTGCTGACATTTGCCCTCACTTCCTGTACCAGAGACACAGCAGGAAGTGGGTGAAAATCTCTCCAAGGGAGGAGGAATTCCCTCTAGGCCAGCTACATGTGTCCCCATTCAAAGATTCTTCTTCTATTCCTGTTCCGGTGACAACAGCAGAATTTTAGGTTTTCCGTAACTGTCATTCCCGATTGTCATTGGGACAAATTGGGTGCAATAAAAACTGGACAGAGAGTCTAGGACTTCTATATCCAAAACAAAAAAATACAAGTTTTTTCTTTGCATACACTGTCAGAGACCATGTTCTATAATATGGGAGGTCTCTTGGTTACATTGACTTTGTCTTGAGGTTGTAGAACAGGGGTCTCCAAACTTTTTACACAGGGGGCCAGTTTACTGTCCCTTGGGCTCTGGGGGGGGGGGGGGGGCTGGATTGTGGCCAGTGGCAGTAGAAAAGGTCCCAACATCAGTGGGAATAAACTGGTCTCAGTGGAAGGAATTGTGCCCCATCATTGGTGTCATTTCAGCCAATTGTTGGTGTCATTGGAAGGAATCGTGCCCCATCATTGGTGTCATTGGACCCAATTGTTGGTGTCAATGGGGGGAATCGTGCCCCATCAATGGTGTCATTGGACCCAATTGTTGGTGTCATTGGGAGGAATCGTGCCCCATCATTGGTGTTATTTGACCCAATTGTTGGTGTCATTGGGAGGAATCGAACCCCATCATCGGTGTCATTGGAGCCAATTGTTGGTGTCATTGGAAGGAACCGTGCCCCATCATTGGTGTTATTTGACCCAATTGTTGGTGTCATTGGGAGGAATCGAACCCCATCATTGGTGTCATTGGAGCCAATTGTTGGTGTCATTGGAAGGAATCGTGCCCCATCATTGGTGTCATTGGTCCCAATTATTGGTGTCATTGGTGTCATTGGACCCAATTGTTGGTGTCATTGGGAGGAATCGCACCCCATCATTGGTGTCATTGGACCTAATTGTTGGTGTCATTGGGAGGAATCGTGCCCCATCATTGGTGCCATTGGACCCAATTGTTGGTGTCATTGGGAGAAATTGTGTCCCATCATTGGTGTCAGTGGGAGGAATAGTGCCCCATCATGGGTGTCAGTCATTTTGCCCAATTGTTGGTGTAATTGGGAGGAATTTTGCCCCTTCACTGGTCTCAGTGGGGGGGGGGGGGGGGTTGTTTGTATTGGTGGATTAAGTGGTGCCCAAAAGTAAGTAAAGGGCCACATCTGGCCCCCGGGCCCGCAGTTTGGAGACCACTGTTGTAGAGGGTCTTACAATGCCCATTGCCTGTCGGGGGTTCATGGTCTCATTTGCTCCTCCTTCTTCTTCTTCCAGGTTGCTCCTCTGATGGGAACAGATCTTCTGGGGAGGAAATGTTCCGTTCCGGGTTCCAGTTGTGTGCGGAGGAAGCCCTGAGGTTCCTGAAAGGCGGAGAGAAACGTGAGCTTGTGGCGCACCTGCACCGCGTGGCCTCTGACCTCAGCCACGGCACCTCAGAAACCACCAAAATCAGCGAGAAGCCCAGTCCTAAAGGGCAAGCCGCCAACTGCGTCCCGGTAATCTGCCGAGCCGCCCCCCTGAGCTGCGGGGAACAGAGTGGTACGGATACGGACACTGACAGCGGGTACGGAGGAGAGGCGGACAAGGTAGAGGGAGCTCAGGAACAGGGAGGTGCCCTGAAGGAAGGGAAAACCACCCCCATGGCTCTGGATAGGCTTATAAAACAAGAACATGAAGAGAGTCCAAAAAAGAGGCCAAGGATGGAGGTGATGGAGGACGAGGCCGGGTTCGACAACAGCGACCTCTCTGTGATGGGCCCTTACCCAAATCACCCACCTTTTTGCCTTCCCTTTTATTTTATACCCCCCTCTGCCTCAGCCTATTTGCCAATGCTGGAAAAATGCTGGTACCCCGGCTCTATGCCAATGCTGTATCCCAATTTGCTGAACCAGGACCGCATGCCACAGGTTCACTCGCCAACATCCATACCCACCATGGACTCCTCGGCCCTCTTACAAGCCCTTAAACAGGTGCCAGCAGTAGGTGCGGATGCCAAGGACTGACTGTAAGTGGTCACAGAAGCATGGGTGTGCAGATTACCGATTCAAGGACTCTCAGGCCACCAAACAAGACTTGCTGCTTACATCCGCCTGCACCGAGCCGCGGTGGAGCGAGGCGGCTCCTGTAGGTTCTAGGAGTCAGGCGGGTGTTGCCGTATCTTGTGGCCGTCGTTGCAGAGTCTGCCCAAGTGGTAAAGGTCGGAGTCCTGAAAGATGTGGAGATATCCTTCAGAAGAGCAAGGATGGTTGCCACTTCCGAAACCAAAAGAAAGGGCGGTAGCCAAGGACTGACCCATGATGCCAGCCGGGCAGCCGGGACTCTCATTGGTCTTCTTCTGCTGTAATTCTCGGAGATGGTTGGAGGTTCTCGAGGTCACCAAAGCTTCATTCCCGGTAATCCAAGACCTTCCCAACCTTGAAGAACCTTTCCTTCCGCACTGAACTTGAAGAGGCTTTGAGAGAAAAAAAATAAAAAAAGAAACATTCAGAAGGGCCCCCGAGGGCAGCTGACCGGCCCCTGATGGTGGGGCTGGAGTTTCCATACATTTATGAATGCACTTTAAACGTTCTCTCCTGGATCCCCTCCCCCTTCCACCGCTCGAGGAGAGAGAGGGAGGAAATATTTTCAGATAACAAATAAATCTATTTTGTGAATCGCGGCTCTTTTGTTTTTCTTTGCCGTATAGAAATGTTGGTGTGACAAAAATAATTCTTCTAGAGAAGTGTTTTCATGATATTTACAAACAAGTCAATTCCCTAGAACCAAATCCAGATCATAATCCCACCGTACGAGAAGACCACCCAGGATGGACATACCTGCCAGGTATCTGGGGCCCCAACTGTCATTCCTCTGGCCAGTCAGGAAAATGCCAGGTATGTGTGGCCCCAACTGTCATTCCTCTGGCCAGTCAGGAAAATGCCAGGTATGTGTGGCCCCCAACTGTCATTCCTCTGGCCAGTCAGGAACTGCCAGGTATGTGTGACCCCAACTGTCATTCCTCTGGCCAGTCAGGAACTGCCAGGTATGCGGGGCCCCAACTGTCATTCCTCTGGCCAGTCAGGAACTGCCAGGTATGTGTGGCCCCAACTGTCATTCCTCTGGCCAGTCTGGAACTGCCAGGTATGTGTGGCCCCAACTGTCATTCCTCTGGCCAGTCTGGAACTGCCAGGTATGTGTGGCCGCAACTGTCATTCCTCTGGCCAGTCAGGAACTGCAAGGTATGCGGGGCCCCAACTGTCATTCCTCTGGCCAGTCAGGAACTGCCAGGTATGTGTGGCCCCAACTGTCATTCCCCTGGCCAGTCAGGGCCTGCCAGGTATGTGTGGCCCCAACTGTCATTCCCCTGGCCAGTCAGGAACTGCCAGGTATGCGGGGCCCCAACTGTCATTCCTCTGGCCAGTCTGGAACTGCCAGGTATGTGTGGCCCCAACTGTCATTCCTCTGGCCAGTCAGGAACTGCCAGGTATGCGGGGCCCCAACTGTCATTCCTCTGGCCAGTCTGGAACTGCCAGGTATGTGTGGCCCCAACTGTCATTCCTCTGGCCACTCAGGAACTGCCAGGTATGCGGGCCCCAACTGTCATTCCTCTGGCCAGTCAGGAACTGCCAGGTATGCGGGGCCCCAACTGTCATTCCTCTGGCCAGTCAGGAACTGCCAGGTATGCGGGGCCCCAACTGTCATTCCTCTGGCCAGTCTGGAACTGCCAGGTATGTGTGGCCCCAACTGTCATTCCTCTGGCCACTCAGGAACTGCCAGGTATGCGGGCCCCAACTGTCATTCCTCTGGCCAGTCAGGAACTGCCAGGTATGCGGGGCCCCAACTGTCATTCCTCTGGCCAGTCTGGAACTGCCAGGTATGTGTGGCCCCAACTGTCATTCCTCTGGCCACTCAGGAACTGCCAGGTATGCGGGGCCCCAACTGTCATTCCTCTTGCCAGTCAGGAACTTCTAGGTATGCGTAGCCCCAACTGTCATTCCTCTGGCCAGTCAGGAAAATGCCAGGTATGTGTGGCCCCCAACTGTCATTCCCCTGGCCAGTCAGGAACTGCCAGGTATGCGGGGCCCCAACTGTCATTCCTCTGGCCAGTCAGGAACTGCCAGGTATGCGTGGCCCCCAACTGTCATTCCCCTGGCCAGTCAGGAACTGCCAGGTATGTGTGACCCCCAACTGTCATTCCTCTGGCCAGTCAGGAAAATGCCAGGTATGTGTGGCCCCCAACTGTCATTCCTCTGGCCAGTCAGGAAAATGCCAGGTATGTGTGGCCCCAACTGTCATTCCTCTGGCCAGTCAGGAAAATGCCAGGTATGTGTGGCCCCCAACTGTCATTCCTCTGGCCAGTCAGGAACTGCCAGGTATGTGTGGCCCCAACTGTCATTCCTCTGGCCAGTCAGGAACTGCCAGGTATGCGGGGCCCCAACTGTCATTCCTCTGGCCAGTCAGGAACTGCCAGGTATGTGTGGCCCCAACTGTCATTCCTCTGGCCAGTCTGGAACTGCCAGGTATGTGTGGCCCCAACTGTCATTCCTCTGGCCAGTCTGGAACTGCCAGGTATGTGTGGCCGCAACTGTCATTCCTCTGGCCAGTCAGGAACTGCAAGGTATGCGGGGCCCCAACTGTCATTCCTCTGGCCAGTCAGGAACTGCCAGGTATGTGTGGCCCCAACTGTCATTCCCCTGGCCAGTCAGGGCCTGCCAGGTATGTGTGGCCCCAACTGTCATTCCCCTGGCCAGTCAGGAACTGCCAGGTATGCGGGGCCCCAACTGTCATTCCTCTGGCCAGTCTGGAACTGCCAGGTATGTGTGGCCCCAACTGTCATTCCTCTGGCCAGTCAGGAACTGCCAGGTATGCGGGGCCCCAACTGTCATTCCTCTGGCCAGTCTGGAACTGCCAGGTATGTGTGGCCCCAACTGTCATTCCTCTGGCCACTCAGGAACTGCCAGGTATGCGGGCCCCAACTGTCATTCCTCTGGCCAGTCAGGAACTGCCAGGTATGCGGGGCCCCAACTGTCATTCCTCTGGCCAGTCAGGAACTGCCAGGTATGCGGGGCCCCAACTGTCATTCCTCTGGCCAGTCTGGAACTGCCAGGTATGTGTGGCCCCAACTGTCATTCCTCTGGCCACTCAGGAACTGCCAGGTATGCGGGCCCCAACTGTCATTCCTCTGGCCAGTCAGGAACTGCCAGGTATGCGGGGCCCCAACTGTCATTCCTCTGGCCAGTCTGGAACTGCCAGGTATGTGTGGCCCCAACTGTCATTCCTCTGGCCACTCAGGAACTGCCAGGTATGCGGGGCCCCAACTGTCATTCCTCTTGCCAGTCAGGAACTTCTAGGTATGCGTGGCCCCAACTGTCATTCCTCTGGCCAGTCAGGAAAATGCCAGGTATGTGTGGCCCCCAACTGTCATTCCCCTGGCCAGTCAGGAACTGCCAGGTATGCGGGGCCCCAACTGTCATTCCTCTGGCCAGTCAGGAACTGCCAGGTATGCGTGGCCCCCAACTGTCATTCCCCTGGCCAGTCAGGAACTGCCAGGTATGTGTGACCCCCAACTGTCATTCCTCTGGCCAGTCAGGAACTGCCAGGTATGTGTGGCCCCAACTGTCATTCCTCTGGCCAGTCAGGAACTGCCAGGTATGTGTGGCCCCAACTGTCATTCCCCTGGCCAGTCAGGAACTGCCAGGTATGCGGGCCCCAACTGTCATTCCCCTGGCCAGTCAGGAACTGCCAGGTATGCGGGGCCCCAACTGTCATTCCTCTGGCCAGTCAGGAACTGCCAGGTATGTGTGGCCCCAACTGTCATTCCTCTGGCCAGTCAGGAACTGCCAGGTATGCGTGGCCCCAACTGTCATTCCCCTGGCCAGTCAGGAACTGCCAGGTATGCGGGGCCCCAACTGTCATTCCTCTGGCCAGTCAGGAACTGCCAGGTATGTGTGGCCCCAACTGTCATTCCTCTGGCCAGTCAGGAACTGCCAGGTATGTGTGGCCCCAACTGTCATTCCTCTGGCCAGTCAGGAACTGCCAGGTATGTGTGGCCCCAACTGTCATTCCCCTGGCCAGTCAGGAACTGCCAGGTATGTGTGGCCCCAACTGCCATTCCCCTGGCCAGTCAGGAACTGCCAGGTATGCGTGGCCCCCAACTGTCATTCCTCTGGCCAGTCAGGAACTGCCAGGTATGTGTGGCCCCAACTGTCATTCCTCTGGCCAGTCTGGAACTGCCAGGTATGTGTGGCCCCAACTGTCATTCCTCTGGCCAGTCAGGAACTGCCAGGTATGCGGGGCCCCAACTGTCATTCCTCTGGCCAGTCAGGAACTGCCAGGTATGCGTGGCCCCCAACTGTCATTCCCCTGGCCAGTCAGGAACTGCCAGGTATGTGTGACCCCAACTGTCATTCCTCTGGCCAGTCAGGAACTGCCAGGTATGTGTGGCCCCAACTGTCATTCCTCTGGCCAGTCAGGAACTGCCAGGTATGTGTGGCCCCAACTGTCATTCCTCTGGCCAGTCAGGAACTGCCAGGTATGTGTGGCCCCCAACTGTCATTCCTCTGGCTAGTCAGGAACTGCCAGGTATGTGTGGCCCCAACTGTCATTCCCTTGGCCAGTCAGGAACTGCCAGGTATGTGTGGCCCCCAACTGTCATTCCTCTGGCTAGTCAGGGCCTGCCAGGTATGTGTGGCCCCAACTGTCATTCCTCTGGCTAGTCAGGAACTGCCAGGTATGTGTGGCCCCAACTGTCATTCCCCTGGCCAGTCAGGAACTGCAAGGTATGCGGGGCCCCAACTGTCATTCCCCTGGCCAGTCAGGAACTGCCAGGTATGTGGGGCCCCAACTGCCATTCCCCTGGCCAGTCAGGAACTGCCAGGTATGTGTGGCCCCAACTGCCATTCCCCTGGCCAGTCAGGGCCTGCCAGGTATGTGTGGCCCCAACTGTCATTCCTCTGGCCAGTCAGGAACTGCAAGGTATGCGGGGCCCCAACTGTCATTCCTCTGGCCAGTCAGGGCCTGCCAGGTATGTGTGGCCCCAACTGTCATTCCTCTGGCTAGTCAGGAACTGCCAGGTATGTGTGGCCCCAACTGTCATTCCTCTGGCCAGTCAGGAACTGCAAGGTATGCGGGGCCCCAACTGTCATTCCTCTGGCCAGTCTGGAACTGCCAGGTATGTGTGGCCCCAACTGTCATTCCTCTGGCCAGTCAGGAACTGCAAGGTATGCGGGGCCCCAACTGTCATTCCTCTGGCCAGTCTGGAACTGCCAGGTATGTGTGGCCCCAACTGTCATTCCTCTGGCCAGTCAGGAACTGCCAGGTATGCGGGGCCCCAACTGTCATTCCTCTGGCCAGTCTGGAACTGCCAGGTATGTGTGGCCCCAACTGTCATTCCTCTGGCCAGTCTGGAACTGCCAGGTATGCGGGGCCCCAACTGTCATTCCCCTGGCCAGTCAGGAACTGCCAAATCCCTGCAAATTAAGGGAATCCCTTGCGTGACCCCCCCCCCCCCCCCCTTTCCTGCCCAGGCCAATTCTCAGCTTTCAGCGCTCTCACACTTTGAATGACAATTACTCAGTTATGTGACTCTGTACACATATGAACGACATCTACATCATTTTATTCTCACAAATAGAGATTTCTTTTGGTGCTATTTGATCATCTCGGGGGAGTTTTATTTTCTAAACAAAGGAAAACATTTTTGAAAAAAAAATAAACAGTTTTCTTTGTTTCTGTTATAAAATGTTGCAAAGTAATAATCTTTCTTCATAAAAAAAATACAAATACCCCCCAAATCACCCCAGTACAAATACCCCCCAAATCACCCCAGTACAAATACCCCCCAAATCACCCCAGTACAAATACCCCCCAAATCACCCCAGTACAAATATCCCCCAAATCACCCCAGTACAAATACCCCCCAAATCACCCCAGTACAAATATCCCCCAAATCACTCCAGTACAAATACCCCCCAATCACCCCTAGTACAAATCCCCCCTCAAATCACCCCCAGGCCCCCACTAAAATACCCCCCGAATCACTCCCCACTACAAATACTCCTCCAAATCACTCCCCAGTACAAAAACTCCCCTAAATCACCTTCAGTGCAAATACCCCCCAAATCACCCCCCTCAGTACAAATACCCCCCAAATCACCCCCCTCAGTACAAATACCCCCCACATCCCCCCCAAGCACAAATACCCCCCTAAATCACTCCCAGTACAAATACCCCCCTAAATCACTCCCAGTACAAATACTCCCTTAAAGCGGTAGTAAACCCGCACATTTTTATTTATTTTTTTTAAACCTGCAAAGCAAAAGGCATAATGAGCTAGTATGCACCGCATACTAGCTCATTATGAAATACTTACCTTAGAACGAGGCCCCGACATCTGGCCCGATCCACGCCGAGGGAGCTGACATGCTCCCTCGGCGTTTCTTCCGTGTATCGCGGCTCCGGCGCTGTGAGTGGCGGGAGCCGCGATATCGTCACTCCCGCGCATGCGCGCGGGAGATTTCAGTCCGGCCGCTCGGCCGCTGCCGGATTTTGACGGCGAGAAACCCCTTGTGCGCATACCGAGGGGAATATCTCCTAAACCGTACAGGTTTAGAAGATATTTTTTTTACCTACAGGTAAACCTTATTATAGGCTTTCCTGTAGGTAAAAGTTAAAAATGTGGGTATACAACCACTTTAAATCACCCCCAGTACAAATATCCCCCTAAATCCCCCCCCCAGTACAAATACCCCCAAATCACCCCCAGAACAAATATCCCCCTAAATCACCCCCAGTACAAATACCCCCCAAATCACCCCCAGTACAAATACCCCCCAAATCACCCCCAGTACAAATACCCCCCAATCACCCCCAGTACAAATACCCCCCAATCACCCCCAGTACAAATATCCCCCTAAATCACCCCCAGTACAAATACCCCCCAAATCACCCCCAGTACAAATACCCCCCAAATCACCCCAGTACAAATCCCCCTCAAATCACCCCCAGGCCCCCATTAAAATACCCCCCGAATCACTCCCCACTACAAATACTCCTCCAAATCACTCCCCAGTACAAAAACCCCCCTAAATCACCTTCAGTGCAAATACCCCCCAAATCACCCCCCTCAGTACAAATACCCACAAATCATCCTCCAGTACAAATACCCACCAAATCACCCCCAGTACAAATACCCCCAAATCACTCCTTTTTGGAAAGTAGACAGTCTGAGGGATTTAGTAAGAGGCATGGTGAGGTTTTTTTTTGAAGTTGTAAATTTTCGTCATCATTTTCCTGAATACAAAGAAATAAAAAAAAATAAAACAATAAAAGATTTTATTCATTTCGTTTTCCATGCGGCCCCCAGTGCAGGGCGGCGCCCTCCTGTGACCGGCGTGTGGTGATTGGACACTGACTGCTGACACTGTGTAACAAAACAAAAAAGCTTTTTTTCAATCTTTGTAATATTTTACATTTTATTATTTGTTTACATCCAGTGACCAGAGGAACACAGCGTTGCCATCGACTACCCCGGGAGCTGATCGGGATTTCTCTTTCTTTTTACACACAAGATTGTTTATAAAAGTGAATTTTTACAATTATAAGAATCCATTTTTTTTCTGAATGAAAACGATTTACTCAGTGTTCACTAATGTGATTGGCTGTGATTGGCCCTGTCTGTACCATGTGATGACCAATCACAGAGCTCATCACAAAAATACACAATGAATGGCATGAATCAAAACCTTTCATTGTGTACAATTGTCATGTGATCTGCCGTGATTGGCCACAGTGATCACATGGTACCGGGCCAGTGCAGTGACACATATCCAGTGGACACGGCGGGTGGCAGAGTGCACCGGAGCGCGGCCCGCGGGGCGTGTGAGAGGCGCGGTCCTGGGAAGACGTCATATGAGGGGTTCATTTAAATCTGAATTCCGGAATAATAAATCCATCGGTCATGTGACTTCCGGAGTCTCCTCCCAAATCTGTGCCGTCATCCGGTGTGAGACTTCCTGTAATAAAGACCGATCCCTGCTGATCTCTCTCATTGAGCAGGGGGACTGGTCTTGTCCCCGCCCCCTCCTGTACTGGGTGGAGCCTGCTGGGCCCCTCCCATAGCCCTGCCCTCTCTCCATGTGCAGGGGGACTGGTCTCATCTCCTCTAGTTTTCTGGGGTGGGTGGAGCCTGGTGGCCCCTCCCACAGCTCTGCTCTCTGCACAGGCTATGTACAGCCCAATGATGATGTCACAGCAGCTTTTACAAGGCAATATCTGGGATTTTATCAGCATTTGGTGCTCACAGAGCGGTTTTATGTCCTGAGTATTATTATTTATTCTAGGAACTTATAAATTGCCATAAATTTATATTGATATTATACATTCATATTATGGAGAAATGGAATTAAATAAAAGTTTTCAGAATTGAATGAGGACCGCCAAGCGGTTTTATTAGTGGAGGGAATGATGAGAACATTTTATTTTGGCTGTGACGAGATTTTACCTCCCTGGAAGGTAAAAATTGGCCGAAGGTTTTATCTCTTTTTCTGGCGGAGTTGGCGAAGAGTGGAACCCGGCAGCCTCGTGTCCCGCGCACGTTCCATCGTCCCATAATCGCCCCCCCACCCCTCCCTCGGTGTGAACGTGACACGTAGACAAGGTGAGTCACGCCGCCAGGTGTGTAACAATAAGTCCTTTCTCTGGAAGCCAGCGGGGGAGGGGTTGAAGGGCAAGAGGGGGGCGGGGCTGGCACTTTGATGTCAGGCAGACGGTTTCCCTCCACTTGTTTTGTCAGTGTCACCTCCTGGTCACCCTGCGCCTGTTGACACAGCCTGGCTTCCGAACGTCGCTTTCATGTTCAGCCTGCAGCTAAATATCGCCTTTTTCCTGGAATGAGACGTGACTGGCAGCAGTTCAACAGCGACCAGCTGACACCGCGCACTGAGCTCCTCGCTTCACGCCCTGCACCGCTCTCCTCGCTTCACGCCCTGCACCGCTCTCTTCGTTTCACGTCCTGCACCGCTCTCTTCGTTTCACGCCCTGCACCGCACCGCTCTACTCGCTTCACGCCCTGCACCGCACCGCTCTACTCGCTTCACGCTCTGCACCACTCTCCTCGCTTCACGCCCTGCACTGCTCTGTTCGTTTCACGCCCTGCACCGCACCGCTCTCCTCGCTTCGCGCCCTGCACCACACCACTCTCCTCGCTTCACGCTCTGCACCGCACCGCTCTACTCGCTTCACGCTCTGCACCACACCACTCTACTCGCTTCACGCTCTGCACCACTCTCCTCGCTTCACGCCCTGCACCGCTCTCTTCGTTTCACGCCCTGCACCGCTCTCCTCTCTTCACGCCCTGCACCGCACCGCTCTCCTCGCTTCACGCTCTGCACCGCACCACTCTCCTCGCTTCACGCTCTGCACCGCACCACTCTCCTCGCTTCGCGCCCTACACCGCTCTCCTCTCTTCGCGCCCTACACCGCTCTCCTCTCTTCACGCCCTGCACCGCACCACTCTCCTCGCTTCACGCTCTGCACCGCACCATTCTCCTCGCTTCACGCTCTGCACCGCACCACTCTCCTCTCTTCATGCCCTGCTCCACACTGCGCTCCGCAGGGTGCTCCTCACTTCACGCCCTGCACCACTCTCCTTACTTTGCGCCTTTCACCACACCGCGTTCCATGCTTCACACCATGCCCCACGCTCCTCGTCCTAGACCACGCTCTTCGCTTCTCGCCCTGCTTCTCACTCCCGCTTCACGCCCTGCACCGCGCTCCTCCCTTCACGCCCTGCACTGCGCGCCTCGCTTCTTGCCCTGTTTCTCACTCCCGCTTCACGCCCTGCACCGCACTCCTCCCTTCGTGTCCTGCACTGAGCTCCTTGCTTCACGCCCTGCACTGCTCTCCTTGCTTCACGCCCTAATTTTGGTAGATCTAAAGGAGATTGTACAATCAGATTGTAGTGTGTATGGTGAGGTGGGGGTTACGGTAGAAGTGTAACTGCACCAAGGGCACAGCGGCTCCATAAAGAGTTAAGCAGCTGCGGGGTAAGCGATCCTTGGGGCCCCCGTGCGTACGTGACTCGTAAACAGAGCCGAGGACCTCGACTGCCCCCACGTGCCGGCGATTCTCCGGATCTCATGGACAGGTGCTGGGGGGGGTGGTGTCTTCCAGTTCTGGAAACACGCCGTTCCCGGTGTCATTCATGAAACGTGCAGATCCTGGACCCGGCCCTTTCTGGGCACAGATGGCCCTCCTGGCACGGGGCCCATCAGCAGGGTGATAGGGTTCCAGGGACCTCGCCCTCCCCCACCCGGCTGAGACACTTCCTGCCCAGGAATGTGGAGAGCTGTGTCTGCCGGATGAATCAGCACCGGGGCTCCTGGCTGTGTGGGAATCTGCCTCGCCCCGCCTGGCTATCACTCGGCGCTCACCAACGCTTTAATGCCAAAACCACCCTATCTCCAGCGCTGCGCCTGATGACGCCCTGCGTCTGACAGCATTTAACCCTTTCCACCCAGAAAAGAGTGCGGGGATATGCAGCACTTCACTCACTCAATGAAGTGCAAAGTATATTGTATGTTCTACAAGGTAACATTCACCTCCAGGAAGAGATTTCTATAAATTATTATTATTATTATTCAGGATTTATATAGTGCCAGCAGTTTACGCAGCGCTTTACAATATAAAAAAGGAGACAATACAGTTACAATACAATACAAGAGGATTAAGAGGGTCCTGCTCAGAAGAGCTTACAATCTAATAGGGTGGGGCAGGTGGTACACAAGGTTGTAGCTGTGGGGGATGAGCTGATGGAAGTGGTAGGAGATCAGTTGGAGACGTGATCAGCTTTCCTGAAGAGATGAGTTTTCAGGGATCCCCTGAAGGTAGAAGAGTAGGAGATAGCCGGACTAGTGGAGGTAGCGAGTTCCAGAGGATTGGAGAGGCTCTGGAGAAATCCTGGAGACGAGTGTGGGAGGAGGAAAAGAGAGAGCTTGAGAGTAGGAGGTCTTGAGAAGAACGGAGAGGACGGTTTTGGTGATATTTGGAGACAAGTTTGGGGATGTAGCTCGGGGCAGAGTTGTGATGGCTTTGTATGTTGTGGTTAGTATTTTGAATTTAATTCGCTGGGTGATTGGGAGCCAGTGTAGGGATCGGAGGGCACTGAATGGAGGTCAGTGGAGGGATTGGTAGAGAGGGATGGCGGACACTGAATGGAGGCCAGTGGAGGGATTGGAGGAGATGGTTGGTAGACAATGAATGGAGGTCAGTGTAGGGATTGGAGGAGAGGGTTGGAGGACACTGAATGGAGGTCAGTGTAGGGATTGGAGGAGAGGGTTGGGGACACAGAATGGAGGTCAGTGGAGGGATTGGTAGAGAGGGGTGGAGGACACTGAATGGAGACCAGTGGTGGGATTGGTAGAGAAGGGTCGAGGACACTGAATGGAGACCAGTGGTGGGATTGGTAGAGAGGGGTGGAGGACACTGAATGGAGACCAGTGGTGGGATTGGAGGAAAGGGTTGGGAGACGCTGAGCGGTTGGTAAGGTGGATAAGTCTGGCATCAGCATTCATGATAGACTGAAGAGGGGAGGAGCCTATGGAGAGGCAGGTCAATGAGAAGGGGGTTGCAATAGTCAAGGCGAGAGATAACGAGGAAGTGAATGAGGATCTCGGTGGTTTCATTTGTTAAAAAGGGACGAATTTTAGAGATGTTACGAAGGTGAAATCTACAAACTTTTGACAACGATTGGACTTGGGGCTGAAATGACAAGTGACCCGAAGCAGTGTAGAGTGACAATCAATACAACCATCCCATAGATATATAGATATTTAGATATACTTGGGACTTTTCATTCACTTCCTTGGCTTAATAACCACTAGACCAAAACGTTATATAAAACCATTTCTACAAAACATTATTTAGAAAATTATACAATTTTAAAAAGAAGTCAACAAACTGCTTGTCCGGAGTGGTATAATTCTGGGTTCAAGATCCTGTATTTTTTGGTTTGGTATAGCCAACGCGTTTTGTGGGCTGACCCACTTCGTCAGGGCCTCAGATCCTGTTAATTACTGTAACAACATATGTAGAACATGACTATCAATATTTCATGTATCCAATAATAAATTGTGTGCTTATTTTTTATACATTTAACATAATATTTTGTTACAACAAAAACATTTTCTCTACATTTATTGTGACATTCTATACAGCGGGGTGAGTGCGATTTTGTGATGTAAATAATTATTTTTTGAGACAAATGTGTATCAAAGGATCACCTGTATAGTGTTGCATTGGAAACTCGTGGTAGGTAGTCTGAGGAGACCGCGGGGAACGTCTCCAAGACCCCAAAAGGAAACACTTACATAGGAGCGTGGACCATACCATACATCTAGATGTTAAAAATACTTACTATAGTATTATAATGCAAGAAATGTGGAAGGGAAGAAAAAAGGGAGAGGAAGGGGAAGGGAGGGGAGGGGGAAGGCTAAACCCTAACCTTTAACCCTAAGCCTTAACCCCAAGCCCTAACCCCAACCCCAACCTAACCTTATCGTAACCCTAACTCTAAGCCTAAACCTAACCAAACCCCAACCCTAAACATAATCCTAGCCCTAAGCCCTAAATGTAAACCTCTAACCCTAAACCTTAATCCTTACCCTAAGCCCTCAGCCTACCCCTAACAATAAACCCTATCCCCAATCCAAACTCTAAACCCAAATCTAAAGCCTTAACCCAAAAATTTGATGGGGGGGGAGAAGAAAGAAGAAGGTAGAGGAAGAAAGAACCCTAACCCCAAGCCCAAGCCCTAACCCTAACTCAACCCTAAGCCCTAAGCCTAACCCCAACCTAACCCTAATCGTAACCCTAACTCTAAGCCTAAACCTTATTGTAACCCAACCCTAACCCTAACCTTAAACCTAACCCTAATCGTAACCCTAATTATAAGCCTAACCCTTAACCTAACTGTAACCCTAACCCTAAACCTAACCAAACACTAATGCCCCGTACACACGAGCGGACTTTTCAACATCCAAAGTCCGACGGACTGATTCTGTCAGACTATTCGATCATGTGTGGGCTGCAACGGACTTTTGATTCGCCAAAGTCTGACGGACTTTAGAATATGGAACATGCTTCAATTTTTTCCGACGGAACTCCGCCGGACCCGGTCCCTTCGAAAAATTCGCTCGTGTGTATGCTACTCCGACGGACTAAAACCGACGCTAGGGCAGCTATTGGCTACTGGCTATGAACTTCCTTATTCAAATCCAGTCGTACGTCATCACGTTCTAATCCGTCGGAGTTTAGTGTGATTGTGTGTGGCCAAGTCCGCTCAGTCGAAAAGTCCGTCAGAACTCTGTCGGAACTCCGGCAGAACTCCGGCAGAACTCCTTCGGAAGTCTGTCGGACATAAGTCCTCTCGTGTGTACGGGGCTTTAGTCTAACCCTAAACATAAGCCTAGTCCTAAGCCCTAAATGTAAGCCTCTAACCCTAAGCCTTAAACCTTACCCTAAACCCTCAGCCTACCCCTAACAATAAACTCTATCCCCAATCCAAACTCTAAACCCAAATCTAAAGCCTTAACCCAAAACTTTGACCCTAAGCTGTAACCCTAACCCTGAACCCCAAGCCCTAACCCAACCCTAAACCCAAAGCCCTATCCCTAAACCCCAAGCCCAAACCCAAGCCTAACCCCAACCCTAAACCCCAAGCCCTAACCCTAACTCAACCCTAAGCCCTGAGCCTAACCCCAACCCAACCCTAATCATAACCCTAACTCTAAGCCCAAGCCTAACCCTAAACCTAAACCAACACTAAGCCTAACCCTAAGCCCTATATGTAAATCTCTAACCCTAAGCCCTTAACCTAACCCTAACCCCTAACCATTAACCCTAACCTCTAACCCCAAGTCCAAACTCTAAACCCAAATCTTAAGCCTTAATCCAAAACCTTAACCCTAAGCCATAACCCTGACCCCTAAGTCTAAACCTAAACCTAAGAACTCAAAAAAAAACTGCATGAAATCTGACACAGATGTATTCACTCCATTAGAAACAATGTATACATAACATGTCCATAATTCAGGTAATAATAAGAATTACAATGTAACAATGTTCAGATCCTCCCAGCGACCAATTCTAACTTCAGATAATTAGCAGCCGGTTGCTGATTGGTTGTTGTGTTTTGCTGCACTCGGCACGTTTTATCATTTTGTTGTTACATAACTTCAACTGAATTTGAAATATGTGAATAGGAAATATAGGAATAAAGATTTGATGTAAATGAGGGGCGGGTTCGCGGCGTGGCATACATGTGGCGCTCCAACACACGAGACATTTACAGGTTATCACCATACAGTGAAAGTTCTCTAATGGCAGCGTGGAGAGTAACGTGTCAGTGGGACCCTTCCAGGCATTTATTACCCCCCACAGAAATCGCAGTCAGGGTTGCCAAATTTTTTTACTGACAAAACTTGGAAAATTTACAGACAACCTAAAATATCCCGGAAACTCGGAATATAAATTAAGACAATCAATATTTAAAGAAATTATTTAAATCAATTTAACTTCAAGGAAAAAATCATAAATGCACAGATTTCTGCAGGAAAACAAATGTGCATTTTTATCATGCCTTTCCCACAAGAGCCTGCAAAGCATTGCACCCACGATCAGTGGATCAGAGGATCCGTGGATAAGAGGATCAGAGGATCAGAGGATCAGTGGATCAGTGGATTGGAGGATCAGTGGATCAGTGGATTGGAGGATCAGTGGATCAGTGGATCAGTGGATCGGAGGATCAGAGGATCGGAGGATCAGTGGAATAGTAGATTACAGGATCAGTGGATCAGAGGATCAGAGGATCAGAGGATCAGAGGATCAGTGGATTGGAGGATCAGTGGATCAGAGGATCAGTGGATCGGAGGATCAGAGGATCGGAGGATCAGTGGAATAGTAGATTTCAGGATCAGTGGATCAGAGGATCAGTGGATCAGAGGATCAGTGGATTGGAGGATCAGTGGATCAGTAGATTACAGGATCGGAGGATCAGAGGATCAGAATATCAGTGGATCAGAATATCAGTGGATCAGTGGATGAGTATATCAGAGGATCGCGGTTTTGGTCACTGTTGTTCGGCTTTAGCAATGTTATATGTTGGTAAATGTGAGCAAGACTAGAATTATGAAAGACATGGGGCACCAAAAATAAGTTCTGCAGAGCACATAGCCCACCACGGCACATAACAGGCATGGCCAGTGGGAGGGTCTTACAAGGGGGAGTTAACAAATTCTGTGCCTGCTGAATACACAACATCGACCACAGTCCTTGTACCCCAAAAATATTCCGCCACGACTGACAGTCTCACAGACACAAATAAACCTCAGCACAAAGGATCTTAAAGAAGAACTTCATTAAAACAAGCAACTGTTGAGACAAAGAACACCTTGGTCAGGTCTATGTACAGCATAATATATAAAGTGCTGGGGTCAGCATGAGTGCCACGTTCACATCAGAGTCCTTCCTTACATTAGTGTCCCCAGAGTGCCACCACCTTACAGCATAATGCATAGAGTGCAGGGGTAAGGATGAGTGCCACGTTTGCATCAGTGCCCCCAGAGTATCACCACCTTACATCAGTGTCCCCAGAGTGCCACCACCTTACACCAGTGGTCCCAGGAGTGCCACCACCTTACATCAGTGTCCCCAGAGTGCCACCACCATACATCAGTGTCCCCTAGAGTGCCACCACCATACATCAGTGTCCCCCAGAGTGCCACCACCTTACATCAGTGTCCCCAGAGTGCCACCACCTTACACCAGTGGTTCCAGGAGTGCCACCACCATACATCAGTGTCCCCCAGAGTGCCACCACCTTACATCAGTGTCCCCAGAGTGCCACGACCTTACACCAGTGGTTCCAGGAGTGCCACCACCATACATCAGTGTCCCCCAGAGTGCCACCACCTTACGTCAGTGTCCCCAGAGTGCCACCACCTTAAATCAGTGCCCCCTAGAGTGTCACCACTTTACACCTGTGTTCCCAGAGTGCCACTGCCTTACATCATTGCCCCTAGAATGCCACCACCTTACATCAGTGTCCCCAGAGTGCCACCACCTTACATCAGTGTCTCTAGAATGCCATTATCTTACATCAGTGCCCCCCCAGTGTGCCACCACCTTACATCATTGCCCCCAGAGTGCTGCCACCTTACATCATTGCCCCCAGAGTGTCGCCACCTTACATCATTGCCCCCAGAGTGTCACCACCTTACATTATTGCCCCCAGAGTGTCACCACCTTACATCATTGCCCCCAGAGTGCCGCCACCTTACATCATTGCCCCCAGAGTGCCGCCACCTTACATAATTGCCCCCAGAGTGCCGCCACCTTACATCATTACCCCCAGAGTGCCGCCACCTTACATCATTACCCCCAGAGTGCCGCCACCTTACATAATTGCCCCCAGAGTGCCACAACCTTCCATCCCATTAATGAATTGCTGAGGTGTGACTGTGGCCTGAAGAAAAAAAATGACGTTTAATTCTGGAGAAATACGTGAGATTTGAAACGTAACCCTTTGTTGGAATTCGCACTCTTCGCCGTGTGCTGATTGCGGTGGAATTGGTTGTATTGGAGGCAGAAAATCTGTCGCCAAACAAGTGATTCAGATCCGAGGATCCGCCCTGACTAAGCAAATGCCTACCAATCAGCTGGCAGGATCTGCAGAGAATTTGGCATTCATTTATTTTATTCATTTATTAACGCCCGCACCATGTGACGCCCGAGACTCGTATTAAAGGACCGCGCCCGATAATAAAGCGCCGTCTCTGGCAGCAGCGGAGGGGTTAGCACCCCCTGACATCAGATTTTTAAGGTTTTCTTCCTGAGAACTTTTCTAGAGAAAAACGTTTCCCCTGCACTGTCCACGTGTCAGCGAAGGGGAACTTCTGACCTCAGACTGTAATCAGGAAACACGAGGGTGACACGCTCCGTCGCTCTCCGCTAAAGTGGAACTCCGGCAAAAACAAATAGTCCAGGAATGACTCGTGTAGACAGCTGCTCCCTGTGTGGGCAGAAGAGCTAACAATCTATATCAGATGCTAGGCTTCGTGTGTGTGTGTGTTCAGGAGCACGTTAGCCAGGCACAGAACACAGGAGGGGGGAGGGGGGGAGGGTTCTATTCATTATACAAAAAATTCACCTTAGGAAAAATGTTTTAGTTTATAGATGCGGAGGGTCCCTTTATGGGATAGCTTTGGGGCCCCACCACACAGCGGGGTCCACAAAAAAACTAAAAAATATGTTAATATGTATAAAATGTTATTTCCTATGATCGCCAGCTCCATCTAGTGGCCAAAATTTGGTATTTTTTGCTGAAATGCCTAGATCAGGAAAATAATGCCTTATGGCCACTAGATGGAGCTGATGATCATAGGAAATAAACATATTAGATGCAATATGGGGATTATTAGTGACGGCAGTGCGAATGTTCAATTTTTTACTTTTATAAATGGGCCCCTGTGTGTGATGCCACTACCTCTGTAACCCTATGGTAAGTGCTGTGGTGAAACATAAAACTTCTTTCATAACAAACTGAATCTACATTTATTTTATTTGATGTGCCAAATGCTCCTGCTGCCTGTATAAACCAGACAATGCCGGGCCCCCTGCACTTCCGGGCCCCCTGCACTTCCGGCCCCTCTGCACTTCCGGGCCCCCTGCACTTCTGGGCCCCCTGCACTTCCGGGCCCCCTGCACTTCCGGGCCCCCTGCACTTCCGGGCCCCCATGGCTGTTGCACGGCCTGCTATGGATACATTTGGAGACCAGCCATAGCAGACTGTGGAATTTCTGCTACACGTGAATGTAAACCTCAGCCGACTGACCTTATGTATTAAGGCGCTGTGTGTAATGAACTACTTCTATTTTATTTTAAATAAAATCTTTAATTTTGACATTTTAATCAACTGTTGCATCTCAGCGCTTCCGATCTCCCGCAGCCTCTTAGCAGCCACTTCCTGTCTCCATGCACTCCGGTGATGGCGGCGCGGAATTGCTCAGGGCGGGTCTCCTTGTGGTGACAACAGTGGATCATGTCTGTGTAAATCAGAAGCCCGTGTGACAGGGCGACAACACGGGAGCACAAGTGGGAGGCGGGGGCAGAGCGTTGTCACCCTATAACAGGAAGTGCCTGAACAAGGACCTCCATGGCGGGATCAGCTAGGACTATTCTAAGGGACCATAGGGCAGTTTCTTTCCATAGAAATAAGCGATGGCAAGATGACCGCCGCTCATCTCTATGCCCTGGGAGGACTGGAGCGATGTCATGATGTCACTTCCTGTTCTCAGGCCATGTAAACATGTTTTTTTTTTGTTTGTTTTTTTTTCTTAACTCAAAAGAAAATAAATAAATGTTTTTGATCTTTTGCTTTTAAGGGTAGAGAAGAGATTTGGGGGCCCCGGATCTCTTATTCTTTATTGTGAGGGATGTTTACATTCCTTCCAATTGTAATAAAAGTGATCAAAAAATGTTTTTTTTTAAAGTTACAGTGTAAAGATGAAAAACATGTAATAAAATAAATACTTTTTTTTTTTTAAAGATACCCCCCCCCCCTCCATCTCCGCATGCTCACCCGCAGAAGTGAACACAGGCGTAGGACACACCCACATATGCAAAAACCGTGTTTGCACCACACATGCGAGGGATCGGCGCGATCGTCAGAGCGAGAGCGATAATTCTAGCACTAGACCTTCCTCTGTAACGCTAAACTGGTAACCTGTAGAAAGTTTTAAAGCGTCGCCTATGGAGCTTTGTAGGTACCAACGTTTGGCGCCATTCCACAAGCGTGCGCAATTTTAAAGTGTGACATGTTGGGTATCTATTTACTTGGCGTAACATCATCTTTCATAATTTACCGAAAAAAAAAATCGGGGCATATATTATGTTTTTTTCTTTTTTAAAGTGCACAAAAAAATGGAACTTCCGCTTTTTGGACCTCCCCTCCCCCGGGTCACATTTGGCACCTTTCTGGGGGGAGGGGGGAGCAGATACCTGTATAATACAGGTATTTTGCTCCCACTTCTGGGCATATATGCCCGCGCCACCCGCAGATATCTATGCTACAAGGAGCCCAAAAACCTCCCCCCCCACTCCCACCCCGGGGCTTTCCATAAAACGTTGTAGTTCTTAAGCCCCACACACTATCAGATTTTCTGCTGATTTTGGTCTTCAGATTTACCAAATCTATGTAGTAGAAGGGCCGGTCTGATTGCACACACTGGAGCTCATATTATATGGTTTTGGTAAATCTGAAGGAAAAACTCAGCAGGAAATCTGATTGTGTGTGTGGGGGGGGGGGGGCTTTATAAAGCTCCCCCCCCTTATGATCTCCGGAACATTCTCTCCACTAGTGGAAGTCTTCACCGCAGTGACCCCGGCCAGCCAATCACACAAGTCGCTGTCACGCTCTTATCGCCTCTGCAGGGCGCGGCGTGTATTGTCTGAGAGAAATGCGTCTCGTTGGAGTGTTGTGACACGTGGGGGGGGGGGGGGTGAGGCAAAGTTCACTATGGAGTTTTCTCTTATTTTTAAAGTGGACCTGTCAGTGACATCACAAGTCTACCCGGACAAATCCCGGACCGTACCCAACACACAGCGAGAGGAGCATTCTACAGAGGAACTTTATATATCACCAACAATGTACACAGCGCTTTACACACACCATATACTGTATATATTGTACATTCACATCAGTCCTGCCCCCAGGAGCTGACAGTCAAAGGTCCAGCTCACATCCACCCACACCGGGGCCAATACACACCGGAGACCATGTTTGATGTTTGTACCAATCTACGCATTCTGCAGAGCTTCCCATCTCTGGCTCCATAGACTTCAATGGAAGCACATGTACATGCGTTTATGGTGGAGTCTCCTCCTCCTAAAAAAGAATTCACTTGTACCGGAGTGCACCAAGAGGTGGCGGCACCGAGTTCTACCGACACCTTCAGAGATGACTTCAATTTATTACAGGAATTCCTAAAGTGGAACTCCGCTGCATCTGAGCACCACAGACCGAAAATGTGATTTCATATATTTTTAATATACAAAGCAAACTCCCCTATCCATCCATCCATCCATCCATGTCTCCATCCATCCATGTCTCCATCCATCCATCCACGTCTCCATCCATCCATCCATCCATGTCTCCATCCATCCATGTCTCCATCCATCCATCCATCCATGTCTCCATCCATCCATGTCTCCATCCATCCATCCATGTCTATATCCATCCATCCATCCATGTCTCCATCCATCCATCCATCCATGTCTCCATCCATCCATGTCTCCATCCATCCATCCATGTCTCCATCCATCCACGTCTCCATCCATGTCTCCATCCATCCATCCATGTCTCCATCCATCCATCCACGTCTCCATCCATGTCTCCATCCATCCATCCATTCATGTCTCCATCCATCCATCCACGTCTCCATCCATGTCTCCATCCATCCATCCATTCATGTCTCCATCCATCCACCCATGTCTCCATCCATCCACGTCTCCATCCATGTCTCCATCCATCCATCCATGTCTCCATCCATCCATCCACGTCTCCATCCATGTCTCCATCCATCCATCCATCCATGTCTCCATCCATCCATCCACGTCTCCATCCATGTCTCCATCCATCCATCCATCCATGTCTCCATCCATCCATCCACGTCTCCATCCATGTCTCCATCCATCCATCCATTCATGTCTCCATCCATCCACCCATGTCTCCATCCATCCACGTCTCCATCCATGTCTCCATCCATCCATCCATGTCTCCATCCATCCATGTCTCCATCCATCCATCCACGTCTCCATCCATCCATCCATGTCTCCATCCATCCATGTCTCCATCCATCCATGTCTCCATCCATCCATGTCTCCATCCATCCATGTCTCCATCCATCCATCCATGTCTCCACCCATCCATGTCTCCATCCATCAGGGGTGGACTGACCATTTGGCCACTCGGGCACTGCCCGAGGGCCCCAGGCCACTAGGGGGCCCCATTAGGGTTGCCAGCCTCAGTAAAACCAGGGACAGTATGTAAAAATCTGTGTTTTTTTTCTTACATCTCTCTCATCTATCCCTCACCCACATCCTTTTGGTCTAAAAATCCTGAGATTATAGCTGCCCCGCCTCTCCACCTCTCCAGTACCTTCTCAGCCAATAGAAACATGTCTGTGTATACTGTGTGATTGTATACTGTGTGGCCTCATAATCTCCAATTGCCTGGGGGCCCCATAATCTCCTATTGCCCAGGGGCCCCGGGGGCCCCATGAGTTGTCAGTCCGCCCCTGCCATCCATCCATGTCTCTATCCATCCACCCATCCATCCACCCATCCATCCATCCATCCATCCATGTCTACATGCTATATTTTGTTAAGAAATCACTTTGAACCCCCCCCCCCCAGGATTTCTAGCTGCAGCCATCTTGAGAAGTGACAGATGATTTATGTAACATTTACTTTCTGGAATCCACCTGCCCTTAGGTCAGACATGCAGTCAGGAGGGTGTGGCTTAGCTGATAAAGTCTCCTCCCATGAAGACTCCTGGGATGTATGACATCATTTTGGCCAGAAACCAGGAAGACACCGAAGAAATGAAAACAAGAAAATCCCGTCCAATCTCCTTCCTCTCTATTACTAATGATGACGGATGAGAATCACATGACTTCCCAACTTTATTCATTTGATACATTGTATATGATTTGTGAGGAGGAGGAGGAGGAGGAGGAGGAGGAGGGAGGAGGAGGAGGAGGAGGAGGAGGAGGGAGGGAGGAGGAGGAGGAGGAGGGAGGAGGAGGAGGAGGAGGAGGGAGGAGGGAGGGAGGAGGGAGGAGGAGGAGGAGGAGGAGGAGGAGGGAGGAGGAGGAGGAGGAGGGAGGAGGAGGAGGAGGGGAGGAGGGAGGAGGGAGGAGGAGGAGGGGAGGAGGGAGGAGGAGGAGGAGGAGGAAGGAGGAGGAGGGAGGAGGGAGGAGGAGGAGGAGGAGGAGGAGGAGGAGGAGACGGGGCCAACGCTAGTAAAAGAGCTATAAGAAATAGCGGGGGTGGGGTCGCCACCTCTTCTTCAAGTCAAACCCAAACACTTTAGTGGCGCACAGCAATTATTTTTTTTATAGTATAAACTATACATATATTTTGCTACTAAATAACATTCTAATCATATGAAGTTAATAAAACAAGAGTTCCCCTTTACATCAGAGTCCACAGAGTTCCCCTTTACATCAGAGTCCACAGAGTTCCCCTTTACATCAGAGTCCACAGAGTTCCCCTTTACATCAGAGTCCACAGAGTTCCCCTTTACATCAGAGTCCACAGAGTCCCCCCTTTACATCAGAGTCCTCAGAGTTCCCCTTTACATCAGAGTCCACAGAGTTACCCTTTACATCAGAGTCCTCAGAGTTCCCCTTTACATCAGAGTCCACAGAGTCCCCCTTTACATCAGAGTCCTCAGAGTTCCCCTTTACATCAGAGTCCACAGAGTTCCCCTTTACATCAGAGTCCACAGAGTTCCCCTTTACATCAGAATCCACAGAGTTCCCCTTTACATCAGAGTCCACAGAGTTCCCCTTTACATCAGAGTCCACAGAGTTCCCCTTTACATCAGAGTCCACAGAGTTCCCCTTTACATCAGAGTCCACAGAGTTCCCCTTTACATCAGAGTCCTCAGAGTTCCCCTTTACATCAGAGTCCACAGAGTCCCCCCTTTACATCAGAGTCCTCAGAGTTCCCCTTTACATCAGAGTCCACAGAGTTACCCTTTACATCAGAGTCCTCAGAGTTCCCCTTTACATCAGAGTCCACAGAGTCCCCCCTTTACATCAGAGTCCTCAGAGTTCCCCTTTACATCAGAGTCCACAGAGTTCCCCTTTACATCAGAGTCCACAGAGTTCCCCTTTACATCAGAATCCACAGAGTTCCCCTTTACATCAGAGTCCACAGAGTTCCCCTTTACATCAGAGTCCACAGAGTTCCCCTTTACATCAGAGTCCACAAGTTCCCCTTTACATCAGAGTCCACAGAGTTCCCCTTTACATCAGAGTCCTCAGAGTTCCCCTTTACATCAGAGTCCACAGAGTCCCCCCTTTACATCAGAGTCCTCAGAGTTCCCCTTTACATCAGAGTCCACAGAGTTCCCCTTTACATCAGAGTCCACAGAGTTCCCCTTTACATCAGAGTCCACAGAGTTCCCCTTTACATCAGAGTCCACAGAGTTCCCCTTTACATCAGAATCCACAGAGTTCCCCTTTACATCAGAGTCCACAGAGTTCCCTTTACATCAGAGTCCACAGAGTTCCCCTTTACATCAGAGTCCACAGAGTTCCCCTTTACATCAGAGTCCACAGAGTTCCCCTTTACATCAGAGTCCACAGAGTTCCCCTTTACATCAGAATCCACAGAGTTCCCCTTTACATCAGAGTCCACAGAGTTCCCCTTTACATCAGAGTCCACAGAGTTCCCCTTTACATCAGAATCCACAGAGTTCCCCTTTACATCAGAGTCCACAGAGTTCCCCTTTACATCAGAGTCCACAGAGTTCCCCTTTACATCAGAGTCCACAGAGTTCCCCTTTACATCAGAGTCCACAGAGTTCCCCTTTACATCAGAGTCCACAGAGTTCCCTTTTGCATCTGAATACACAGAGTTGCCCTTTTAGATCTGAGTTCCCTTTCACCGTAAGGGGGGACTCTGCAGACTCTGATGTAAGGGAGAACTCTGGGGACTCTAACATAAGGGGTGCTCTGGGACCCCTGATTTAAGGGGGAACACTGAGAACTCTGATGTATGGAAAGGACTCTGATGTAAGGGGGAACACTGTGCCCTTTGGTGTAAAGGGGAACTCTGATGTAAGGGGTGCTCTGAGAATCCCGATATACCTTAGTGTACTCACTTAGAGGCAAGAGAGAGAAAGGGGGAGACTTTAGTCACAGACAGGGATGGATGGTGAGCTCACTCACCCCTTGGCAATCAGCGCCTCTCATACAGATGTTTCTGAGGCTGCTAGACTTCAAATTTCCGGCCCCCACTTTGCTTTTCTGAGGCACAACACCAGGGATTGGAGTGTGGGGCAGACACAGGGGGTAGGGGCGGACAGAAGAGGTGCAGATCAAGCCCTCTCTCCTCTCCCGTCTATGTGTGCGTTGGGGGGGGGGGGGGGCGGTTGTTAGTGTTGGCTTTGAGAAGTGTGAATGAGGTGTAACAGACACTCTCGGTTTAGACAACTGCAGCCAGCAGCCTGCTGGGAAGCCATAGTCCAGTCTGAATAATGTGTCCGGGTTTCAGGCAGTCTGAAACCCGGACGCATGATTCCAAACCCGAACTGTCCAGGTGAATCCCGCACAGGTGGCAACAATAAGCAGAGGCCCGGCAGAAGAAACGAAGAGGGGGGACAAGACCCTGAAGTCAGAAGAAGACCCCGGACGGCGGTGGCGATGAAGAAGAAAGCCGGTCTCCTCCGCTAATAAAAGAGCAGAAGATAGTGGAGGAGACCGGCGAGAAGACCCCCCAAGACGGAAGACCCCGGAGCTGTGCAATAATTATTTAAAAAACTTGTGTTGTTTTTTATTTACACTTTTTTCACCAGGTGAATGGGTAGGGGTTACATGGTACCCCAATACTCATTGACATAGGGTGGGGGGCGGTCTCTGGGGGCCCCCTTATTAAAGGGGGCTCATGGATTCGATAAGCCCCCCGCCCACAGACCCCGACAGCCAAAGGCCAGGGCACGGCCCCCTTTCCCCAAAGCACCCCCCATGTTGAGGGCACGCAGCCTGGTACGGCTCGGGGGGGGGGGGGGGGCGCTCGCTCGTCCCCACCCCCTTTCCTGACTGGCCGGGCTCCGTGCTCGGATAAGAGTCTGATATGGACTTTGGGGGACCCCCGCGACATTTTTTCGGCGTAGGGCTTCCCCTTTAAGTCCATACCAGGTGACGGGGCGAGCGACGCATCAATCTCACCGATGGAGGCGGAGACATTCACTTCCTTCGCTAGTCCCGCCTACCTGGAGCCGCGTTCAAATGAAAAAAACGAAAGTCCGGAAGACTTGCACACAGACGGGCGGACTGTCCGGCGGACAATTTTTAGTCAAAACTTCTTTCTAAGTCCGCCGGACAGTCCGAAGGTGAGAACACCGCATTACAGGGAATCAAAGGACTCCCCTGACAACGCCTGCATCCGCTTCTCTCTACAGGAGGATCTTCCAGGGTCACCAACTACTTCCTGAACCTTCCTCCTTCTACAAAGTTACAATGTACAGTCTGATCGCTGGGGGAGGGAGACTGAGGAAATGACTCCTCCCCTTCTACAAAGTTACAATGTACAGTCTGATCACTGGGGGAGGGGAGACTGTGGAAATGACTCCTCCTCCTTCTACAAAGTTACAATGTACAGTCTGATCGCTGGGGGAGGGGAGACTGAGCAAATGACTCCTCCTCCTTCTACAAAGTTACAATGTACAGTCTGATCGCTGGGGGAGGGGAGACTGAGGAAATTACTCCTCCCCCTTTTACAAAGTTACAATGTACAGTCTGATCAGTGGGGGAGGAGAGACTGAGGAAATTACTCTCCTGCCTGCAGCAGACTGATGACATCATCTCAGCCTAGGCGGAGTCACTGATTTTCATCTATCAGGTTGCAGTGTTGTGTTAAAATGACAAATCTGATTTGTCGGCTGAACTCGGAACAAACAGATATTGTTTTATGTGCCGATTTGTATTTCTGTCTATCCAATCCCTTAGATTCACACAGCTCTGCCACCCAGCACAGCCCTGCGCAGCAGGGAAGTTTAACTGCTGCAGTTTCACTTGCACTTACAGGTCTTCTGCTCACCCTGTGATTGGTCAGTGAAAGGAGAAGCAGCAGATTGGTGAGCTCATCTCTCTGACACTCTGCTCTCTCCTCCTATCAGCATGTTTATTGTGAACACATCTGATTAGCTTCTTCCTCTCCCAGTCTGGGCTCTGCTGTAGAGGAATGCAAGAGTCCAACACCGGGTCACATTGAGGGACACCGAGGGGGGCAAATAAATGGGCACTCTGCAGGTTCTCCGGAGCTTAGTAAATGTGGTGAAGCTCTGCTGGTTTCCTTCATCCAATCGCTTTCTTTGCACCGCCGGGACCTCCAATCAGCGTTATGTAGACAGGAGCGCCTCAATCATTCTGCGGAGGCATAAGGCACGCCGGTCCCCCAGGTGACAGCGCGATTGGCGAGCAAGTCTGGCGCTGCGCCATCACTGGCCGGCCACACAGGGACATCGACTGATTATCCTGAGGAGGGGGAGGGGGGGCAGGATTCATGTAAGCCGCTGACTCACCCTATGGGGGTGGATAACACGATCCCGCCATGTGCGTCACCGACCTGCGGAGGAGACAGACCTGGGCCCAGAGCGCCCTCTGCTGCCCACCCAACACAAGTGCAGGCAGGTGACCAACACCTTTATATAACTCTGACATATACCGCCAGTGCTGTACAGAGATCACTGAGCCAATCACCTCTGTCTCTGTACAGAGGAGCTTACACTCTAATGTCCCCTCCCCCACAGTCACATCAGTCTCAGTACAGAGGAGCTTACACTCTAATGTCCCCTCCCCTCCCCCCCCACCCCCACAGTCACATCAGTCTCTGTACAGAGGAGCTTACACTCTAATGTCCCCTCCCCCACAGTCACATCAGTCTCTGTACAGAGGAGCTTACACTCTAATGTCCCCTCCCCCCACAGTCACATCAGTCTCTGTACAGAGGAGCTTACACTCTAATGTCCCCTCCCCCCCACAGTCACATCAGTCTCTGTACAGAGGAGCTTACACTCTAATGTCCCCTCCCCCACAGTCACATCAGTCTCTGTACAGAGGAGCTTACACTCTAATGTCCCCTCCCCCACAGTCACATCAGTCTCTGTACAGAGGAGCTTCACTCTAATGTCCCCTCCCCCCCCCCCATCACATCAGTCTCTGTACAGAGGAGCTTACACTCTAATGTCCCCTCCCCCACAGTCACATCAGTCTCTGTACAGAGGAGCTTACACTCTAAATGTCCCCTCCCCCCACAGTCACATCAGTCTCTGTACAGAGGAGCTTACACTCTAATGTCCCCTCCCCCACAGTCACATCAGTCTCTGTACAGAGGAGCTTACACTCTAATGTCCCCTCCCCCCCCCCCATCACATCAGTCTCTGTACAGAGGAGCTTACACTCTAATGTCCCCTCCCCCACAGTCACATCAGTCTCTGTACAGAGGAGCTTACACTCTAATGTCCCTCCCCCCACAGTCACATCAGTCTCTGTACAGAGGAGCTTACACTCTAATGTCCCCTCCCCCACAGTCACATCAGTCTCTGTACAGAGGAGCTTACACTCTAATGTCCCCCTCCCCCCCCCCCCCCCCATCACATCAGTCTCTGTACAGAGGAGCTTACACTCTAATGTCCCCTCCCCCCCACAGTCATATCAGTCTCTGTACAGAGGAGCTTACACTCTAATGTCCCCTCCCCCCACAGTCACATCAGTCTCTGTACAGAGGAGCTTACACTCTATGTCCCCTCCCCCCACAGTCACATCAGTCTCTGTACAGAGGAGCTTACACTCTAATGTCCTCTCCCCCCCACAGTCACATCAGTCTCTGTACAGAGGAGCTTACACTCTAATGTCCCCTCCCCCCCACAGTCACATCAGTCTCTGTACAGAGGAGCTTACACTCTAATGTCCCCTCCCCCCACAGTCACATCAGTCTCTGTACAGAGGAGCTTACACTCTAATGTCCCCTCCCCCCCACAGTCACATCAGTCTCTGTACAGAGGAGCTTACACTCTAATGTCCCCTCCCCCACAGTCACATCAGTCTCTGTACAGAGGAGCTTACACTCTAATGTCCCCTCCCCCCCCCCATCACATCAGTCTCTGTACAGAGGAGCTTACACTCTAATGTCCCCTCCCCCACAGTCACATCAGTCTCTGTACAGAGGAGCTTACACTCTAATGTCCCCTCCCCCCCCCCATCACATCAGTCTCTGTACAGAGGAGCTTACACTCTAATGTCCCCTCCCCCACAGTCACATCAGTCTCTGTACAGAGGAGCTTACACTCTAATGTCCCCTCCCCCCACAGTCACATCAGTCTCTGTACAGAGGAGCTTACACTCTAATGTCCCCTCCCCCACAGTCACATCAGTCTCTGTACAGAGGAGCTTACACTCTAATGTCCCCCTCCCCCCCCCCCATCACATCAGTCTCTGTACAGAGGAGCTTACACTCTAATGTCCCCTCCCCCCCACAGTCATATCAGTCTCTGTACAGAGGAGCTTACACTCTAATGTCCCCCCACAGTCACATCAGTCTCTGTACAGAGGAGCTTACACTCTAATGTCCCCTCCCCCCACAGTCACATCAGTCTCTGTACAGAGGAGCTTACACTCTAATGTCCCCTCCCCCCCACAGTCACATCAGTCTCTGTACAGAGGAGCTTACACTCTAATGTCCTCTCCCCCCACAGTCACATCAGTCTCTGTACAGAGGAGCTTACACTCTAATGTCCCCTCCCCCCCACAGTCACATCAGTCTCTGTACAGAGGAGCTTACACTCTAATGTCCCCTCCCCCACAGTCACATCAGTCTCTGTACAGAGGAGCTTACACTCTAATGTCCCCTCCCCCACAGTCACATCAGTCTCTGTACAGAGGAGCTTACACTCTAATGTCCCCCTCCCCCCCCCCCCCCATCACATCAGTCTCTGTACAGAGGAGCTTACACTCTAATGTCCCCTCCCCCCCCACAGTCATATCAGTCTCTGTACAGAGGAGCTTACACTCTAATGTCCCCTCCCCCCACAGTCACATCAGTCCTCTGTACAGAGGAGCTTACACTCTAATGTCCCCTCCCCCACAGTCACATCAGTCTCTGTACAGAGGAGCTTACACTCTAATGTCCCCTCCCCCCACAGTCACATCAGTCTCTGTACAGAGGAGCTTACACTCTAATGTCCCCTCCCCCCACAGTCACATCAGTCTCTGTACAGAGGAGCTTACACTCTAATGTCCCCTCCCCCACAGTCACATCAGTCTCTGTACAGAGGAGCTTACACTCTAATGTCCCCTCCCCCACAGTCACATCAGTCTCTGTACAGAGGAGCTTACACTCTAATGTCCCCTCCCCCACAGTCACATCAGTCTCTGTACAGAGGAGCTTACACTCTAATGTCCCCTCCCCCCACAGTCACATCAGTCTCTGTACAGAGGAGCTTACACTCTAATGTCCCCTCCCCCCACAGTCACATCAGTCTCTGTACAGAGGAGCTTACACTCTAATGTCCCCCCCCCCCCATCACATCAGTCTCTGTACAGAGGAGCTTACACTCTAATGTCCCCTCCCCCCCACAGTCATATCAGTCTCTGTACAGAGGAGCTTACACTCTAATGTCCCCTCCCCCCACAGTCACATCAGTCTCTGTACAGAGGAGCTTACACTCTAATGTCCCCTCCCCCACAGTCACATCAGTCTCTGTACAGAGGAGCTTACACTCTAATGTCCCCTCCCCCCACAGTCACATCAGTCTCTGTACAGAGGAGCTTACACTCTAATGTCCCCTTCCCCACAGTCACATCAGTCTCTGTACAGAGGAGCTTACACTCTAATGTCCTCAGCAGTAATCATTGTGTTCTGCTGGCAGAGAAAGGCTCCGCACCGGCAGAACACGATAGCACTGCAGAAGGGACTCTCCCATCAACACAGTGATGATGGGGGAGTTGAGTGATTTTCTTTCCTTCAACTCATGGTTGAGGCAAAGACAAATGTATAATGTATGGCTTGCCTTAACCATAAGTCAGAACACGGAGATACAAGTCAGAAAACTGAGATATAATTCAGAATACAGTGATACAAGTCAGAATATGGAGTTATAAGTCAGAACACAGAGATATAAATCAGAACACGGAGATATAAATCAGAACACGGAGATATAAATCAGAACACGGAGATATAAATCAGAACACGGAGATATAAATCAGAACACGGAGATATAAATCAGAACATGGACATAAAAGTCAGAAAACTGAAATATAAGTCAGAATAGAGAGATATAAGTGAGAACACGGAGATAAGTCAGAATACGGTGATATAAATCAGAACACAGAGTTATAAGTTAGAGACGCAAGTCAGGACACGGAGATAAAAATCAGAAAACTGAGATATAAGTCGGGACTCGGAGATACAAGTCAGAACACAGAGTTATAAGTCAGAACACAGAGATATAAGTCAGAACACAGAGTTATAAGTCAGAACACAGAGTTATAAGTCAGAACACAGAGTTATAAGTCAGAACACAGAGATATAAGTCAGAACACAGAGTTATAAGTCAGAACACAGAGTTATAAGTCAGAACACAGAGTTATAAGTCAGAACACAGAGTTATAAGTCAGAACACAGAGTTATAAGTCAGGACACAGTGCTACAAGTCAGGACCCACCTGTTCAATCACCCAGCCAGACTTCTGGCTGTTCCCAAAACCCGGTCCCCGGATTGGAGATTCCGTCCCCCCATAACACTATGGAATCTCTGGACTCCAACTGGATTTTTGTAAACAAGGTGGAAACTGAAAAGCCGGTTTCCTCCCAAATAAACAAATTCCCCCGGAGCCCCTCAGCCTGCCTGGGTGAGAACCCTGCACCCTTCTGCTGGTGGGTACCACACTACCACAGGAGACATAAGTCAGAACACTGATGCCGCGTACACACGATCTGACTTTCCGGCAGACCAGAATCAGACAATTCCATCGTGTGTGGCTCAGTCTGACTTTTTCTTCTAAAAAGTCCGATGGACCTAGAAATAGAACATGTTTTAAATCTTGCTCCGCCGGACCCAGTTCCTGTCGGGAAGCCCGTTCGTCTGTTTGCTGGTCCGACGGACTAAATACGCCACAAGGCAGCTGCGGCACCTGCCCGCCAGAATGTTTTCAGCAGGATCCTATCACACTGGTTCTTGGCTGCAGCGTACTGTACACCAGGCCCTTAGGGCTGGTATGGATTTAAGGGGAACCCCCTACGCCAAAAGAACGGCATGGGGTCTCCCCAAAATTCCATACCAGACCCTTATGCGAGCAGGCAGCCCGGCCGGTCAGGAAAAGGTGTGGGGACGAGCGAGCGCCCCCCCTCCTGAACCATACCAGGCCGCATACCCTCAACATGGGGGGATGGGTGCTTTGGGGAGGGGGGCCTCTTCCCGACAACCCTGGCCGTTGGTTGGCAGGGAGCTTATCAGATCCGGAAGCCCCCTTTAATAAGTCGTGCGCGAAGACTTATATAGGAATAAGGGGGTGGGGTCACCAGGTGATGTCACCCGGTGACCCCACCCCTTATGACTCCACAGTCCCGGGGCATGCTTGGAACTGTGATGTCACAAGGGGCGGGCGTCTATATAAGTCATCGCGCACCGTGTTCACGGCACTACAGCGGGAGAGAGCGTCGTATCAACATCAGAAGAACAGAAGAAGAAGAAGACGAAGGAGAAAGCCGGGCCACCGCTAGCAAAAGAGGAGCCCGGAAAGCGATGAGAAGTCAGAAGAAGACCCCCGAAGTCAGAAGAAGACCCCCGGAGCTGCCTAATAAACTACTTTAAAACCTGTGTAGTGTGTTTTTTACTGACATTTTTTCCCCCAGGTGGATGGGTAGGGGCACAATGCACCCCATACTTATTCACATAGGGTGGTGGGCCAGGATCTGGGGTTAAAGGGGGCTCCCGGATTCCGAAAAGACCCCCGCCAACCAACGGCCAGGGTTGTTGGGAAGAGGCCCTTGTCCTCATCAACATAGAGACAAGGTGCTTTGGGTGGGAGGGGCCGCAGGGCACCCCCCTTCCCCAAAGCACCCACCCCCCCATGTTGAGGGCATGAGGCCTGGTATGTTTCAGGAGGGGGGGGGCGCTCGGCCATCCCCACCCCCTTTCCTGACTGGCTGGGCTGTGTGCTCGGATAAGGGTCTGGTATGGATTTTGGGGTGGACCCCACGTCGTTTTTTCGGCGTAGGGGGTTCCCCTTAATATCCATACAAGGGGACGGGGCTCACAAGGTGTCATTCTCGCCAATGAAAGCTGTGAGATTAACTTCCCTTTCTAGTCCCGTCTTACCTGAAGTCACATCAAAATGAAGGGACTGGCAAGATCCCCCACAGATGATCAATAGGGTTTAGGTCTGGAGACATGCTTGGCCAGTCCATCACCTTTACCCTCAGCTTCTTTAGCAAGGCAGTGGTGGTGTTGGAGGTGTGTTTGGGGTGGTTATCATGTTGGAATACTGCCCTGCGGTCCAGTCTCTGAAGGGAGGGGATCATGCTCTGCTTCAGTATGTCACAGTACATGTTGGCATTCATGGTCCCCTCAATGATCTGTAGCCCCCCAGTGCCCGGCAGCACTCATGCAGCCCCAGACCATGACACCCCCACCACCATGCCTGACTGTAGACAAGACACACTTGTCTTTGTCCTCCTCACCTGGTTGCCCCCACACACGCCTGACACCATCTGACACCAAATACCTTTATCTTGGTCTCATCAGACCACAGGACATGGTTCCAGTAATCCATCTCCTTAGTCTGCTTGTCTTCAGAAAACTGTTTGTGGTCTTTCTTGTGCATCATCTTTAGAAGAGGCTTCCTTCTGGGATGACAGCCATGCAGACCAATTTGATGCAGTGTGCGGCGTATGGTCTGAGCACTGACAGGCTGACCCCCCACCCCTACAACCTCTGCAGCAATGCTGGCAGCACTCATACGTCTATTTCCCAAAGACAACCTCTGGATATGACGCTGATCACGTGACCTCAACTTCTTTGGTGGACCATGGCAGGCCTGTTCTGAGGGGAACCTGTCCTGTTATACCGCTGTAGGTCTTGGCCACCGTGCTGCAGATCAGTTTCAGGGTCTTGGCAATCTTCTTATAGCCTAGGCCATCTTTATGTAGAGCAACAATTCTTATCTTCAGATCCTCAGAGAGTTCTTTGCCATGAGGTGCCATATTGTACTTCCAGTGACCAGTATGAGAGAGTGAGAGCGATAACACCACATTTAACACACCTGCTCCCCATTCACACCTGAGACCTTGTAACACTAACGAGTCACATGACACCGGGGAAGGGAAAATGGCTAATTGGGCCCAATTTCGAGATTTTCACTTGGGGGTGTCCTGACTTTTGTTGCCAGCGGTTTAGACATTAATGGCTGTGTGTTGAGTTATTTTGAGGGGACAGGAAATTTACACTGTTATACAAGCTGTAC
>NW_027507726.1:725026-842223 GCF_037356315.1 Lithobates pipiens | reverse complement strand
TGCCACCCCCCCCCCCCCCCCCCCATGTCGCAATGCTGATGCCGCCCCCCCCCCAGTGTTCCATTGTTGATACCACCCCCCCGTGTCCCATTGCTGGTTCCGCCCCCCCCGAGTGTTCTACCACCCCCCCCCCATTGTCCCGTGTCCCATTGCTTCCTCTCGACCCAGCGTCCCCCTGCCCCCCAGTGTCCCATTGTTGATGCCCCCCCCCCCCCCCCCGTATGCTGCTCTCCTATATCATCCTCAGAGTTATAATGGTGGGAATATATATATATATATATATATATATATATATATATATATATATATATAATATACATATATATATATATACATACATACACATTTTTTTATTAGATTGGGGGCAGTGTAAGTAGAGGTCAGGAGTGGCGCCATCTATAGGAGACTGCTGGGCGGGTGGTGATCGTCTCATGAATTGTGATGAAACGTTCCTTCTCTTGCAGATGATAAGAAGGACATTGACCATGAGACGGTGGTGGAGGAGCAGATCATCGGAGAGAACTCCCCTCCCGATTATTCCGAATACATGACCGGGAAGAAACTGCCCCCCGGAGGAATTCCGGGCATTGACCTCTCTGATCCAAAGCAGCTGGCCGAGTTTGCCAGGTAAGTGCCGCCATTCACCCCCCCCCCCCCCCATAGAAGATTGGCTGCAAGATGATGTATTGTGGTGCAACTCATACCAAATATGTGTGTGTGTGCCTGCTGCCTTCATGTACCCCACGTCCTGAGCTCCCCTAAAGTCACCGATGGTGCCACTATACCAGAAGGTGCCGACTTACCTGTTACCACGCCCTCCAGTCACGCGCTTCTCGGACCGCCCCTTTAGCTGTTGTTTCCGGTCCCGCTGACCTCCTCACTGGAGGGTCCACACTTGTTAAACTTATTATTATTATTCCAGAACAAACTGTCTCTGCTGGACTGTGTGTGTGTGTGTGTATATGTATGTGTGTGTGTGTATATGTATGTGTGTGTGTGTGTGTGTATATATATATATATATATATATATATATATATATATATATATATATATATATATATATATATATATATATATATATATATATATATATATATATATACACATAATGTGTGTGTGGTCTATAAGGCTTCATGTTCATTAGGGTTTTTTTTTTACAATCTCTCCGGAACCATTTAACTTGATCGATTGTGACCCACGATCAACTCCTCGGGGGTCCGATTGTTATATCAGCGCTACCACCATACAGTCTGATGAGATTTCATGTGTGTACAAAACACGGGGGGGGGAGAAGTCCCAGAAACCTCAGATGATGATCTTGTCACCCCGAGGTCTGTGTATCGCACTCCCTCCGGGGTTCACACTCACCAGAGGGACGGATAGATCTACCACAGGAGTCACCACTTATCTGGATTCCACTAAGAACATTCTACGTTTTCTGAAAGCAGAGGATGTGGACACACACACACTGGCTCAGCAGGTGCCTCAACGTCTCTTCTGTTGGAGACCGCCATCTTGGATTGTGGATTTTCTTACACGCTCGTTCGGCTTGCCCGCCACTGGTGTGTGTCCATCCTCTCTGCTTTCAGAAAATGTAGAATGTTCTTAGTGGAATCCAGATAAGTGGTGGCTCCTGTGGTAGACCTATCTGTCCCTCTGGTGAGTGTGAACCCCGGAGGGGGTGCGATACACGGACCTCACTATGACAAGATCATCATCTGAGGTTTCTCTCTCCTCCCCCCCCCCCCCCCACATGAAATCTCATCAGACTGTATGGTGGTAGCGCCAATATAACAATCGGACCCCCGAGTTGATGGGTTCATTCTATGGTTCTAATCTTTTGTGGTCGGATTTTGTACTGCAACCATCATAGTTCTTTTAAGAAATCTGACATAACTATAGTGGAAGCAGGCCAGGGATTCACTGACGTTTTCTTAGATGGTAACCCACGTTTAAAGTGTCCATTTTGCTGCGTTAGCGTTTTTTAAAAGCATTAAAAAAATAATAATAATAATTTAGGGAAAAAAACGTTTTTTTGTTTTTCTAAATAGCCAAAAATTCAAAACGCCTGTAAACAAAACACAGCTAAGTGCGAGTTGCTGCGTTTAGCAACGCTTGGCACTTGAAATGCCTCTAAACTTTGCTTCTGAATCCGTTTTTTGGCGTTCCCAAGAATGTCTCTAAACCAACTGCCTAGAAATGACTGTAAACGATCCTGTGTACATGTACTGATAGCATAGAGGAGAGATTGGGGATGCCGTGTACATGGACTGATAACATAGAGGAGAGATCGGGGTTCCCGTGTACATGGACTGATAACATAGAGGAGAGATCGGGGATCCCGTGTACATGGACTGATAACATAGAGGATAGATCGGGGTTCCCGTGTACATGGACTGATAACATAGAGGAGAGATTGGGGATCCCGTGTACATGGACTGATAACATAGAGGAGAGATCGGGGTTCCCGTGTACATGGACTGATAACATAGAGGAGAGATCGGGGATCCTCTGTACATGGACTGATAACATAGAGGAGAGATCGGGGTTCCCGTGTACATGGACTGATAACATAGAGGAGTGATTGGGGATCCTCTGTACATGGACTGATAACAGAGAGAGATCGGGGATCCCGTGTACATGGACTGATAACATAGAGGAGAGATTGGGGATCCCGTGTACATGGACTGATAACATAGAGGAGAGATCGGGGATCCCGTGTACATGGACTGATAACATAGAGGAGAGATCGGGGATCCCGTGTACATGGACTGGATAACATAGAGGAGAGATCGGGGATCCCGTGTACATGGACTGATAACATAGAGGAGAGATCGGGGTTCCCGTGTACATGGACTGATAACATAGAGGATAGATCGGGGTTCCCGTGTACATGGACTGATAACATAGAGGAGAGATCGGGGTTCCCGTGTACATGGACTGATAGCATAGAGGAGAGATCGGTGGTGTACATGTATTTTCCATAGTGAAAGTGGTTGTAAACACTTACAAACCACTTTGACCTACAGGTGAGCCTAGATTAAGGCCTAGATTAAGGCTTACCTGTAGGTCCAAGCAATATCTCCTAAACCTATATGGTTTAGGAGATATTTGCCCGAAAACGGGCACCGCTGTCTACGGCGCATGCGCCGTAGACAGCGGCGCGCAGGAGCACTGAGCGCGGCATTCTCAGCGGTGGAGCTGCCGCGCGTGTCGGCTCCCGTGCGCATGCGCAGGAGTGACGTCATCGCGGCTTCGCCGAATGACAGTGGCGGAGCTGCGAGACCCCACCAACAAGATGGATGCGGCGAACTACAGGGGACAGCGGCGACTTCGCTGGCTCCTGTGTCAGGTAAGTGACACATAATGGGCTACGATGCGATGCGATGCATAGTAGTCCATTATGCTTTGCCTTTGCAGGGAATCAGAGGAAGTAAACTCATCAGGGTTTACTTCCTCTTGAAGGGGTCACCATTGCAGAACGATCGATCTCCCTGCGGCACACGCGGTGATGTGTAACGTCTGTCACAATTCATGTGTTTGTGCCTAGGCGCCTACATCGCGTTTGCATCAGAGGGGGAGGGGACTTTCTGTGCTCGTGTGTAAACAATTACAATTTTTTTTTCATCACAGAAAAGTCCACCATGTGAAGATTTAATGGTAACTGGGTCTCTTAAATAGACATTAGACATCTGGGTGTAAGAAGATCCTCGCTCTCTTCTCCATTGACTCTCATGCTGTGCAGATCACGGTATGCTGGTCAGGGAAGTGAAATGCGGACCTGGCAGTGATGTCATAGTGTGGGAGGAGGTGCATAACCACTCAACAACTCGGCTCCTCCCCTCTACCTGGTGGCTCACAGATGGGCAATCGGAGTCCTGGATACATAGGAGGGGATACAACGGGTATCTGGGCTGAGTTTGTACTTGTGAGATTTATACTGGTGTGTGTGTGTGTTGTATATTTGTACTCATAAGTTTACACACCCTGGTGGCAGAATTGATGATTTCCATTTTTCAGAGAATATGAATGATAACACAAGACCTTTCCTCTCACTCGTGCTTATTGATTGGCTGAAGCCATTATCAATCATCTGTATTTACTCTTTTTATATCGCAACAGAAACTACCCAAATGCCCCTGATCAAAAGTTTACATACCCCGGTGATTTGGACCTGATCACATGTGCACAAGGTGACACAAAGGGGTTTGAATGGGCTATCGGGCTACTTTTACACCGACGCGCTTTAGTTGCTACATCTCTAAAAATAGAGCCTGTAAAGCGCCTCTCCTGTCTCTCTGGTGTGAGAGCCCCGAGTGCTTTCACACTGGGCGGTGCGCTGGCAGGACGGTAAAAGTCTTGCAACCCGCATCTTTGCAGCACTGTAGAAGTGATTTATACAATTGGGAATGCGCCGTGTGTGTATAAAAAGGCCAATGAGTTTCTGGACTCCTGACAGACCCTTGCATCTTTCATCAGTGCTGCACTGACATCTCTAGATTCTGAGTCATGGGGAAAGAAAAAGAATTGTCGAAGGATCTGCGGGAAAAGGTAGTTGGACTGTATAAAACAGGAAATGGATATAAAAAAATATCCAAGGAATTGATAATTCCAATCAGCAGTGTTCAGACTCTCATCAAGAAGTGGAGAATGAGGGGTTCTGGTGAAACCAAACCACGGTCAGGTAGACCAACTAAAATTTCAGCCACAACTGCCTGAAAAATTGTTTGGGATGCAAAGAACACCCCACAAATATCTTCAGAGGAAATACAGGACAAGATGCACAATAAGGAGGCACTTGAAGAAAGATGGGCTGCATCGTCAAGTCTCCAGAAGAAGCCATTACTACACAAATGTCACAAAGTATCCGCTTACAAGACTCCAACCTTCTGCCACAAAGTCATTTGGAGTGATGAGACCAAACCTGAGCTTTTTGGCCACAACCATAAACACTACATTTGGAGAGGAGTCAACAAGGTCTATGATGAAAGGTCCACCATCCCTACTGTGAAACACGGCGGTGGATCACTTATGTTTTGGGGATGTGTGAGCTACAAAGACACAGGAGATTTGGTCACAATTGATGACAAGATAAATGCAGAATGTTATCAAATACTGGAGGAACATTTCATTCCTCAGCCAGGAAGCTGTGCATGGGAGGTACTTGGTCCTTCCAACATGACTGACCCAAAACACAAGACCAAGTCCTCCCGTCATTGTCTACAGCAGAATAAAGTGAAGGTTCTGGATTGGTCATCTGTCTCCTGACCTCGATATCATTGGGCCCCTCTGGGAGATCTCAGACGTGCCGTTCATGGAAGACAGACCGAGAATTTCCAGGAACTGGAGGACTTTTACCAAGAGGAACATCTGAGAAGATAAAGAGCCTCGTCCACAAATACCACAGAAGACTCCAAGAGGGAAACACAGGGTATTAGGAACTGGGGTGTGTAAACTTTTGATCAGGGGCATTTTGGTGAGTTTCTGTTGTGATATAAAGAGAGTAAATACAGATGATTGATTTAAAAAAAAAAAAAAAAAAAAAGGGCTTCAGCCAATCACTGACCATGAGTGAGGAAAGATTTTGTTTTCATTTTATATTCATATGAGCACAACTGTGTATGTAAAATATATATATATATATATATATATATATATATATATATTACACACGAACATTTTCCACCATAAGACCCCTTTCACACTGAGGTGCTTTAAAGGCATTTTTGCGTCGCCTGTAAAGCTCCTCTCCTGTCACTAGGGGGCGATGCACTTGCAGGATGTTAGAAAAGTTCTTCAAGACTCCTCTTTGGGGCAGTGGAGGAACGCAGAATACATCGCTGCCCATTAAAATGGATGGGCACGCAAAGTGCATCAGCCGTGCCGCTACACGGGTGGTATTAACCCCTTCGGTGCTAGTGACTGGAAAGTGCCGCTAAAACGAGAGAGCCTGCAGCTGCCGGCATCACCCCAGTAAAACCCCTTGAAGTAATACTGGGTACGTTTTTTGTGCCCGATACTTAATTTTTTTTTTTTTTTTTTTTTTATGTCAAAAGGAGAAAACAACAAAACTTTTATAACAAACTTATTTTATTTTTTTTATATATATATATATATATATATATATATATATATATATATATATATATAACCCCCTCCCCCCAGGGGTGATCAAATCCCACCAGAAGAAATCTTTATTTGTGTGCAGAAAATTATAAACTGTCATTCAAGGTGTGAGAGCGCTGAAAGGTGAGAATTTGGTGTGGGCAGGAAGGGGGACGGGAGTGTCCAGTATATATAATATATACTAGAAGGTTTTCTGCTGGTGTGAAGATATTTCTTGGCGTTTATTCCAATCACAGATCGCATACAATGCACTTTTTTTTTTTTTTTTCCCCTGAAGAATGAAGCCTAGAAAAATCAAAGAAGACGATGCGCCAAGAACGATCGCCTGTCCTCACAAAGTAAGTGTTTGGGTGGTGTATTGGGCTCTGTGTGTGTGTGTGGAGGGGGGAGTCTGGGGTATCCTGGGGTCTGCAATGTGTTGAGGTCTCCAGTGTCTTTCCTTGTGCTGATGCTGATAATGGGGGGGGGGGGGTGAGCTGAGCTGAGAAGCAGAAAGTGCAGTGTCTGGAGGAGGACCACCAAAATCTACTGAATGCTGAGACCGGGGGAGATTGAGAGGAGTGGGTGCTGCGGCTGCACAGGATCTGGTGAAGTTCTGTCATCCTCTCTGCTGCTAAGACGGGGGGGGGGGGGTGGAGATGAGGGTACCATAGCTTCAGGAGAGGTGTGAGGGTCACATGAAATGGCCTGGTCGGCCAGATTCGGCCCCTGTGTTTGATACACATGGTATAGAGGGAGGAAAGAGTGGCAGGATCAACCAGGAAAGCGATGGCTGAATTCCATGGAAATGGAGTTCGATTTGTATACAAAGAAGGAGAAATCCTGAGCTCCTGGTTGAATAACTAGACGTGTAAATAGCACCACTGACATGAGATGTCATCACATAGACAAGTAAATAAAAAAAACAAAAACTGATATATGTGTTGTGCTGAGAAATAAAACGAAATCAATGAAAAATGCAGATCCGCCCGTGTCTTCATACCGGCACAATAATGAAATGTGTGAATCTGTAGAAGTTCTCATTCACTCGGCTCCTCCACCACCAGAAGTTTGGATTCCTACCAGAGAGTGTTCTCATCTATTATGGGGGGTACAAAGGGGCTCATCGCTCTCATGTGATTCCCTCCGTGGGGGGGATGGAGATCGATTCTCCTCTGGTCTCACATTGCGGTATTCACCACAATGTATCAGCAAAGAGATCATCACCACCTGGTGTAAATCCTTGCCCAACCCCCAGGCCCCAGACTAGTTTTTACTAGTTTAGCACGCATGTCATGCAACCTGCTCCTGCAGACCAAACGCACATTATTCTGGAGACCCAACACCGTGCACTGCTCGGGGTGTATGGACTTCCCCCTCGGATTAAGCAGTAAGTATATAATCCTGATCAGTTCTCTCATAGTAAGTACTCACACTTCACTAGTTTCCATAGGCTGCTAAGTCTCGAGGCCCTGCTGAAGCTGTCGACCTCATGGCACATGGCCGCCCCTCCACTTCCTGTCTATATAAAAAGAAGGCCATACTGAGTGAGTGGGTCCAGTGCCATAAGGCTGCATTACAGGAAAACCTTCAAGGAATCTTCTCTCCTTCCACTGAGGCTCAGGTACCATCCATTTTGGCTGATGGCTTTCTCAAATGGATCCGAATTAAGTCCATGATTCTTAATAGAACCGTCCAGACCTCCAAGTATGCTCCAAGAGCGCATGTATAGCATCGGTGACCACTCCACCTAACAGACATTGGCAAAGAAACCAAAACGGAGATCCTTCCTGTGTAGGAGGGGTTATATAGGGGGACTTCCGGTTTGACTATCTGCCAGTGTCTATCCACCAGTAGGTGGCGTATAACCCACATAGCAATTTCGTACATCATGGGACACAGAGCCTAATAATTTAATGTGTATATAGCCACCTTCAGGTGATGGACACTAGTATACCCAATACAGGAAGGTCACTTTATATACCCCCCCCCCCCCCTCCTCCTCCTAGCAGTACCTCCTGTTTTTCCGCCAGTGTCTAAGGTGTTGGTCACAAGTCTTGCACTAGTACACATGCGTAGGATCCTTTGGTTAAAAAAAATTGGTCAGCTGAAGCACCTTGCAAAAGGCTTCTGACTAGTTTCCCTTTTCGTGAGGGTTGACAATTTGGGGATGATTTGGATAAACGCATCCAAACGATTTTTAGTGGGGAGGGTACTCCTTTGCCAGTTAAAAGAAAGTATAAACGTCCTTCATTTAAACTGACTTTTTCTCCTTCACCAGGGGCATCTGCCTCTGCCGCCAAACTCTAGAGGAAAGCCACAGGGTCAGGCCCAGACACAGAAGAAGACATGGGGCCGAAAAGCTGCAAAGCAGAATACTAAAGCCTCATTATGAAGAGGTACACCCCCCCCCCCCCCCCCCCACCAGAGGAGGGGGGGAGGGCAGACTTCTCAAATACTCAGAAATCTGGTAAAAGAAAGTTCAGGTGGGTCATCTCCACAAACGTTCCCAAAGATCCATGGAAAAGGCAATCTCTGTTTCAAGCATTAGACCGTTTACTGGCTCAGGGGGGTGATCGTACAAATTCCCCCCCCCCCCCACAGAAGAGCAAGGTTTGGGGTTTTTGGTCAAACCTTTTTACGGTACCAAGACCAAATGGAGATATCAGACCCATTCTAGAACTAAAGAATCTAAATCCGTTCCTGAAGATCTCCTTTTGCATGGAGTTGATCAGCTCAGTAGTTTCTATCCTACAAGAAGAGAACTTCTGGCTCTATCGACATCATCTGCATGTCCCTATATTTCCAGTTTACCAAAGGTTCTGCAAATCGAAGTAGAACAGCAGCATTTCCAGTTTGTATCCTTGCCCTTCGCTCTAGCTACTGCACCCCGGGTATGATGGAAAGTCTGGGTTGGATTCTAGATCTAGAGAAATCTTCCTTTAAAACCACTAAAAAAGCAGTATTGTTTGCGCCTGATCATAATCGCAGCCCAAAAAAAGGTGTTCTTGCAAAAATCAACTCATACGAGAGCTGATGTGGATGATCAGGTCGAAAGGAGATCCCTCCATTCGCTTTTGAGTTTGCTAGGAAAGATGGTGGCTTAATTTGAAGCAGTCCCTATGCCTAGTTCCATTCAAGGCTATTGCAATCCTGTCTGCTTGGAACAAAACGATCCAAGCTATGGACTTGCCAATGCGGCTGTCCCCAAGGGTGTCCCAAAGCCTCAGTTGGTTACTAACCCAGAATCTGCTCAAAGGAAAATCCTTCAGACCAGTTATCTGGAAAGTGGTAACGACAGATGCCAGCCTTTCAAGCTGGGGAGCGGTACTAGAGAAGACTACTGTCCAGGGACAGTAGTCAACCCGAAAGAGCCTTGCTCATCAACATCCTAGAGATTCGGGCAGTGCGTCTGGCTCTGAAGGCCTGGATTTCCAGGTTAAGGGACTGTCCTGTCAGATTAGATCCTGACAGATGCCACAGCTGTGGCCTATATCAATCACCAAGGGGGCACCAAGAGTCTCTCAGAGTAGAGAGATGTGAACCATATTATAACTTGGGCATGGAACATTCCTTTCTTCCCATCAGCAGTCTTCATTCTGGGAGTAGACAATTGGCAGGCGGCCTACTTGAGTTGCCAACAGTTATTAGCGGTGGAATGGTCTCTTCACCCTGACGTTTTGCGGGCTGTTTGCCAAAGATGGGGGACTCCGGATGTAGATCTTCTAGCTTCCAGACTGAATGTGAAGTTAGTCAACTTTGTGTCCAGGACAAGGGATCCACTCGCATGTGGAACGGATGGCGTTGGTGACCCCATGGGATCAGTTCTCGCTGATCTATGCATTTCCCCCTAGTCAGTTGCTGCCACGACATCTTTGCAGGATCAAGCTGGAAAGAAAGCCGGTAATTCTGGTAGCACCCGCGTGGCCCAGAAGATCATGGTCCCTTCCACTACAGCTAGATCCGCTCTCACAGGGGCTGATATTCCATCCTACTTTCCGAAAGCTAAATTTAACGGCTTGGCTATTGAAGCCCACATTCTGAAGAAACGTTGGCTTTCCAGGTGAGTTGTCTCCACCTTAATTAATGGAAGGAAGCCAGCTTCCAGAACTAGATATTAGAATCCGGAGGGTTTGTTTCCTGGTGTGAATCCAAGGGTTGACACCCTCGGAGGTATATCGGAGGCAGAATTGTTGCCATTCTTCAATTAAGGGTAAAGATGAAGCTGGCCCGAGTACTATTAAAGGCCAAGTCTCAGCTTTATCGGTCTTATTTCTTGCTACTCATTCTTTTAGTCCGGGGTTTTATACAAGGGGTGATGTGGATTCATCTGCCGGTTAAATCGCCTTTTGAACCTGTGGGACTTGAACTTGGCGGTTTTTGTAACACTGACAAAACTATTTGAACCAATACCACATATTCCCTTTGTCCTTATGACTAGGAAGTTGGTGTTCTTGGTTGCTATATCCTAAGCAAGGAGGGCTTTGGAATTAGTGGGGACCAATTGGGGCACGCAGCGTGACTCGCGCATGCGCAGTAGAACTGAAGCCGCAACGGTTCGCTTCTTAATTCCTTCACTGAGGATGGCGGCTTCGGCTGCTGAAATCGCTGGACCCTGGGACAGGTAAGTGTTCATTTATTAAGTCAGCAGCTGCAGTATTTGTAGCTGCTGGCTTTTAAACTTTATTTTATTTATTTTTTTATAGGTGGACCCCCTCTTTTAAGTTATTACTGAAAGCTCTGTGTCCTATGATGTACGATAAAGAAATTAGGTTTTATTCAATTGATTCCGTGAGATGTCATTTACATTGAAAGAAAAAACCATCGGGCTCAACACAAACATGAAGATGGGAAATGCCCTTACCCCACAGGTTTCGTCACTATAGGACAACGTCTGCCCTGGACGGACGAAACCAGTGGGGTAAGGGCATCTTTCCCTGTCTTCATGTTTTGGCTTGAGCCTGATGTTTTGGTTGGTGGAGCTTTTTTTTTTTTTTTTTTTTCTTTCTTTCTTTCTTTCAATGTAATGACAACTTCACTTGAATAAACCCGAATTGTAAGGATTTACACCAGGTGGTGATCTCTTTGCTGATACATTGTGGTGAATACCGCGATGTGAGACCAGAGGAGAATCGATCTCCATTCCCCCCCCCCCCATATGGAGGGATCATATGAGATCGACCAGCCCCTTTGTTCCCCCATAATAAATGGAGAACACTCTCTGGTATGAATACATCCAAACTTCTGTTGGTGGAGGAGCCGAGTGAATGAGAACTTCTACAGATTCACACGTTTCACTATTGGTGCCGCTATGAAGACACGGGCAGATCTGCATTTTTCATTGATTTAGTTTTTTATTTTCAAGCGCAACACATATATCAGTTTTTATTTACTTGTCTATGTGATGACACAGAATGAAGATTTGGGGTGTATATGAGAACCTGTATACTTCCTTCCATTCTGCTCTGATTGATCGTTCATTCATTGAGCTCCATGTTCAAGTGATGATGATGAGGGGGGTGGGGGGTTTGTCCTGCGATTGCAGCGGGGGAGGGGGGTTGTCCTGTGAATGCAGTGATTGCAGCGTGTTGGTCTGTTTTTTTGCAGGGCTGCACCAAGATGTTCAGGGATAACTCCGCCATGAGGAAACATCTACACACCCACGGGCCGCGGGTCCACGTCTGTGCCGAATGCGGGAAAGCCTTTGTGGAAAGTTCAAAGCTAAAGCGACATCAACTGGTTCATACTGGAGAGAAACCATTTCAGGTAATGATCCTGTATACCCCATCCATCCATCCATCTTTTATGGGGTGGGATTTCTGTGCTTTATAATTCAGCGTCTGTTTCATATGGAAGTCGGGGGGGTCCATACAATGATGGCCACCATCTACAGGGTCCCTCCCCCTCAATGATCACAGGGGTGGGGTCACTTGGCACAGCTGCCATTCATAGAACTCTTTGAATACAAGATGTTCTTTGATTGGATGAAGTGAAGATCATATCACCTCCCCCGCTCTCCACATTGTCCAATGAAAGAGCAATACAAGTCATTCTAAGAACAGCAGTGATGCTAAGCTATCCAACCTCTCCTATATTCCCCTTATTTGCCCGCCCCTCGTCTCCTTTTCTCTTCCCTCTCCTCCACCTTCTTTTTTTTTTTTTTTTTTTTTTTTTCTATTCCCTCCCCCCCGCCTCCTTTTCTCATTCCCTTCCCTCACCCCCCCGCCTTCCCTCTCCCTCTTTTCCTCTCCCTCCCTTTTTCTCTTTTCCTCTCTCTCTCCCTCCCTTTTTCTCTTTTCCTCTCTCTCTGCCTCCTTTTCTCTTTTCCTCTCTCTCTGCCTCCTTTTCTCTTTTCCTCTCTCTCTGCCTCCTTTTCTCTTTTCCTCTCTCTCTGCCTCCTTTTCTCTTTTCCTCTCTCTCTGCCTCCTTTTCTCTTTTCCTCTCTCTCTGCCTCCTTTTCTCTTTTCCTCTCTCTCTGCCTCCTTTTCTCTTTTCCTCTCTCTCTGCCTCCTTTTCTCTTTTCCGCTCTCCTCGCCCTCCGCCTCCTTTTCTCTTTTCCGCTCTCCTCGCCCTCCGCCTCCTTTTCTCTTTTCCGCTCTCCTCGCCCTCCGCCTCCTTTTCTCTTTTCCGCTCTCCTCGCCCTCCGCCTCCTTTTCTCTTTTCCTCTCTCCTCGCCCTCCGCCTCCTTTTCTCTTTTCCGCTCTCCTCGCCCTCCGCCTCCTTTTTCTCTTTTCCGCTCTCCTCGCCCTCCGCCTCCTTTTTCTCTTTTCCGCTCTCCTCGCCCTCCGCCTCCTTTTTCTCTTTTCCGCTCTCCTCGCCCTCCGCCTCCTTTTTCTCTTTTCCGCTCTCCTCGCCCTCCGCCTCCTTTTTCTCTTTTCCGCTCTCCTCGCCCTCCGCCTCCTTTTTCTCTTTTCCGCTCTCCTCGCCCTCCGCCTCCTTTTTCTCTTTTCCGCTCTCCTCGCCCTCCGCCTCCTTTTTCTCTTTTCCGCTCTCCTCGCCCTCCGCCTCCTTTTTCTCTTTTGCGCTCTCCTCGCCCTCCGCCTCCTTTTTCTCTTTTGCGCTCTCCTCGCCCTCCGCCTCCTTTTTCTCTTTTCCGCTCTCCTCGCCCTCCGCCTCCTTTTTCTCTTTTGCGCTCTCCTCGCCCTCCGCCTCCTTTTTCTCTTTTGCGCTCTCCTCGCCCTCCGCCTCCTTTTTCTCTTTTCCGCTCTCCTCGCCCTCCGCCTCCTTTTTCTCTTTTCCGCTCTCCTCGCCCTCCGCCTCCTTTTCTCTTTCCCTTCCCTCTCTCGTGGTCGTGCCCCTCCCTCTCTCCCAATATGCGGCGCTGTCTGGTTTGGTTTGGGGGGTGTTGCGGCATTTGTCTGACGGATAGATTATGGTGTCTAACTCTCCCTGCCCCCCTTTCTCTTGCAGTGCACATTTGAAGGCTGTGGAAAGCGATTCTCATTGGACTTCAATTTGCGCACGCACGTGCGGATTCACACCGGGGACCGGCCCTATGTATGTCCCTTTGACGGCTGCAACAAGAAATTTGCCCAATCCACGAATCTGAAATCTCACATTTTAACACACGCCAAAGCCAAAAACAACCAGTAAGACTTTTTGGAGAGACGTGTCACCCAGTGCAGCGTTGTGACCGGTGTATAATCAGAATACGCCCCTCCCCCCTTTGTATATGAATTCCCAGGATACATTTTAAGAGGTTCTTCGTCTCAGAGGCAGTTTTGATAAAGTTCTGTAGTGGATTCTTCGATGGACGCGGACTTTACAATCCTGTGCTTATCAGGTTCTCTTTCCTCCCCTCCCCCCACTTCAGAGTGTTTTTGTTTTGTAAAGTCCTCCTGGTCTGACCCTGCAGAAGAGTAAGTACCCCTCCCCTCCCCCACACCTGGACGCTCGCCTCTTGAATTATTTTTTTATTTTATTGTATATTTTCCCGGTGTGCATATTGTACACTTCTTGGGGACGGACGTGATTGAGGACTTTGCTTGCAGTAGACGCGGACACTTACCGTACTCGATGCATACTTCAATACTTCAAAAGTATTTTTTTCCTGCAAGAAAATAACGAAAAAAAAATTGAAAAAAAAGAACAAAAAAAGTTTCTAATAGGTTTTGTTTGCTCTTCATTTGGTTGTATTTTTAGATGTTCCACCTTTTTGTATAATTGTACCGTATATCGCTGTATGAATCATGTAACACCCCGTAGTAGATGTGATTTAAGGTCGTGTTAATTAAATCCATTTTAGTCCATTTCTGGGGGTGGGGGATGGTAAGCCCGGGGTGGGAGGGAGGGGTTATTTGCGGAGGAGAGTTGCAGAGTTGTGTAGATCTGATTTTAGGAGTTTGTTTTTTTATTTTTGTTCGTTTTTCTCCATTCATTGCATAGCCGCTCCTCTTCTGAAGGTCTGTGATCAGCCTCAGGGGGTCACTCTTTACCAGGTCTCCCTGCCCCTGTGGTCCCTGTAGTGCCTTTATTTCCATCCCAGGAGGAGTACAAAGTGACCCGTAACTACCAACTTTCTTTTCAGTGCCTGTTGATCCTGCCAGAAATTTTGTGACCGCCATCTTTCCTGTGCTTTCACTTTGTGCCCAACTACAGCAGCATCTCCCTCTCTGGTATGGGTGGGGGGGTGGTGTTTGTAGCCCTGCCCTAGGTGACCACACGGCTTCTTACATGTATGATGAGCATGCGTTGTCACCCTCAGACAGGAAGTCTGGTACTGGCCGGAACCCCCAAGTAAAAACGTATGGTAGCTGCATGAGCTTCCTTCATATGAGGACTGGGCACTGGGGCCACCATAATGATGTATGTCCTCTCTGAACGATCGCTGTGCATGCTGCAAATCACTGGACTAGTCAGTCATTCACAGAATGTCTTGTGTGGGAATACAAGAGATTCCTGATTGGATGAGGTGGAGACTGTGTGTGTCACTGCCTCTCCTCCCCTCCCTGCGGTTGGTGTGCAGAGGGGAAGCTGCTATACTTGTAGTATCACCGACTACTACAGTCTTATTCAGCTTCCACAGCGATCGCTCAGTTCTGAGAGACCTCAGTGCGTGCTGTGCATTTGTTCCTGGGATTGTACCCGCCGAACCTCCTGTGTAGTCCCTCTGAATGGCGGCTCCCGTAGAAGGCTTTTCAGAGTGCCATTCAGCTTTAGCATTGTACTTTCTCTGGTATGAAGGCTGTACTACACAGATGAATGGGCTGTGCTGGTAAACCCACCTCTACCATATCGGCACGCAAGACCCTGTAAATGATTGACCATCCGCCCTGGCCCCTTCCAGAAGTCACGCGTCCTCCTAGATATTCTTGCTTCGGCGGGTCCTTGTCCCCACTGGGCTGTGGCAGGTCTCTGTCCTCTCACTCGGCTGGGGCGGGTCCCTGCCCCCCCCCAGCCCTTGGGCCGTGGCGGGTCGCTGTCCCCCCGTTGGGTCCCTGTCACCCTCCTCATTGGGTCTCTATCCCCTCCTCTGCTGGGGCGGGTCCCTATCTCCCCCCCCCCCCTTGGGCCGCGGTGGTCCCGGTCTCCCCTTGGCGGGTCCCTGTCCCAGGCACTGCTTCTATCACATTATTGTAGCTGTATAATGACATGGAACTAATGTACAGATATATGATGAGGGTGTGCGGCCGTTGGAGGAGGGGGTGTATGGCCTCCCCTATCCGGTCCTAATTCAGAAAGTAACTGCATGGAGACTCTGCATGAGGTTGTTCCTCTCCTCCCATCCCCCGCCAAATGTACCAATTACATTTCTCCACCTCGCTGAGCATTTTATCCAGAATGAAATCTGCAGATTGAATCCCTCGGATTGGTCTGGACTGTCGGTCAAGAAAGTTTCTTTCCTGTGTTCCTCTCAGACACCCGGCGTACTTTTTGTATTTTAATACTGTAAATACATTTATTTCCCAAAAACAATCTCTGCTTCTATTTTTTGACTCGCGCGTTGATGAGAAGTTGGTGTTTCATAGTGAGAACGATCACCTTCATATTGGGCTTTCAGATGTTTGTTGGGGGGGGGGTGGTGGACATCCTTGTCTAGATAACATTTGTTCTCTCCCCAGCTCATCCAATCACAGCCTGCGGATGGACTCCGCCCCCAGTTGTTGGATCCAATAGACAGACTGCTGTGTTTTTAGGTATATTTATGTTGTGTAAAAAGATATATAAAAGAAAAATCCGTGCTTAGATATAAATGTATAGCTACAGCCTCTCCCGAAAAGGATCCCACAAAGTCTTATCCCAAGTAATGTGCGTAAAAAGAACAGAAATGGCGCTGCAAAGAGGTGGTCTGATCCAACGGGGGTAACACGAGAGACCCACCGGGTGCACGATCCAACTGGGGTAACTTGAGAGACCCCTGGGTGCACGATCCAACGGGGGTAACACGAGAGACCCACCGGGTGCTAATCCCCGGACGCTGGGGATCATCGATCCCTGGGAACTTCCGTATTGGTGGAACATGTGATTATACGCTCTTTACCCCTGCAGGGGTGGGGCACATACTTAAGGGGGAGCACAAGAAGTCACTTACTGCACAGAAGAGGATAGAAAGTTGCCATTTTTTTTTATACTAGCACAAGCACTGCACATGGAAACGTATGAGACACAGAAAGGATTTATATATTGCTATATGGACTTTTTTCTTTATAGTGTCCTATATATTTCAAAATAATGTTTTCATTATTCGCAATTTTTTACTAATCTACTTTGGACACTTTTTATATTGCAATTAAGGATTCGCTTATCGTTTGATGTCATTATTTTTAATGTCCTATTCTCTGATGAGAAAGGCTCTTTCAGCCATAAGAAGTCCTTTTTATACACTGCTTAATGCATTACATTTCACATTTGGTTAGAATTTAGATGTTATTTCCACCAGGGTTGTATTAATATATATTCCCGTTTGTTTTTCCCGTTGGATCAGAGGTGGGATCAGACCACTTCTTAGCAGCACCATTTCTCTGTTCTTATTACGTATATTTATGTTGTGGGATCCTCAGAGATGATGACACATTGCCTCCTATGGTAACTGACCATGGCCCGGCTGGGGAGGACATTCATAGCTGAGCTCTCTACATGCGGGAATTCAGATCCCCCTCCCAGCAGTGATTCCGCTGCCCTCTTACCCATTCATTCAGATCCCCCTCCCAGCAGTGACTCCATTTTCCTTTTATTTTTATTTTTTTTTACAGCTCCAATTGCTGGGATTTTGTTTACACTTCAGCTGATAACGGGAACCCCGCTGATGGCTGATAATGGGGGACCGTTGAACTGAGCCTGAAAGTATCAGTTTCAGGTATTGGAGAATTTGCACAATGCTTTGTATAGGCACCAATATCGGAAAGGTGGATTTCAGAGATGTCGGAAAGGTCAATGTCAGATGTTGGGAAAGTGGATGTCGGAAAGGTCAATGTCAGAAAGGTAGGTGTCGGAAATGTCGATTGTTGGAAATGTAAATGTCGGAAAGATGGATGTTTGGAGATGTCGATGTTGGAAAGGACGATGTCGGAAAGGTGGATGGTGGAGATGTCGGAAAGGTGGACGGCGGAGATGTCGATGTTGGAAAGGTGGACGTCGGAGATGTCGATGTTGGAAAGGACGATGTCAGAAAGGTGAATGGTGGAGATGTCGGAAAGGTAGATGGCGGAGATGTCGATGTTGGAAAGGAAGATGTCGGAAAGGTGGATGGCGGAGATGTCGATGTTGGAAAGGTTAATGTCGGAAAGGTGGATGGCGGAGATGTCGATGTTGGAAAGGATAATGTTGGAAAGGTGGATGGCGGAGATGTCGATGTTGGAAAGGTGGATGGCGGAGATGTCGATGTCGGAAAGGTGGATGGCGGAGATGTCGATGTCGGAAAGGTGGATGGCGGAGATGTCGATGTCGGAAAGGTGGATGGCGGAGATGTCGATGTCGGAAAGGTGGATGGCGGAGATGTCGATGTCGGAAAGGTGGATGGCGGTGTTGGAAAGGACTATGTTGGAAAGGTGGGTGTCTGAGATGGCGGAAGTGTCAATGTCGGAAAGTTTGTATTTTACACTCCATACGGAGTGCATTGAATTGTGTTCTCTGAATCATACAGGCCACAAAATGAATATTCAAAGACCCCGAGTTCTAGGCGGGTACCTCCAGGTGATTGGACACCAGCAAGCTCCTTGGGTGTCTAACCTATAACCCTCCCCCACACAAGTTTTATTTTATTTTTTGGGGTTTTTTAACCCCCGTACCCTCTGGAAAGTTTACCCCTCCCCCCTTTATGACCAGGCCATTGTTTGTGATATGGCACTGCGTTATTATAACTGACAATTGCATGGTCGTGCGATGATGTACATAAAAATGTTATTGTGGGTTTTTTTTGTACTTGATCACCTCTGAGTTCTTTATTTTTTGTGATATAAACAAAAAAAAAAGTAATGCCGTGTAAACGCGATCGCACATTCCGACAACAAAATCCATGGATTTTTTTCAGACTGATGTTGGCTCAAACTTGTCTTGCATACACGCGGTCACACAATGTTGTTGGAAATTCCGAACGTTAAGAACGTGGTGATATACAACACGTACGATGGGACTATAAAGAGGAAGTTCAATACCAAGTGCGCCACCCTCTGGGCTCCTTCTGCTAATCTCGAGTTAGTAGAAGTTTGAGAGACGATTCGTGCTTTTCCGCCTCCTGCTTTTCACATTGTTACTGCTCTTCAGTTTGTTCTTGTGGGTTTGTATTTATATTACATATTTGATTTCTAGTGTGTTTTTGTCTGCCAGTTTTTGATTTTCAGCTCCGGCCTTTCTGTTTTTCAGTGCTTTCTGTTTGTTCTGACCAGCCAACCGTTTTGAAGCCATGAGGACCCTCACCCCGGACCAGAGGGTTTATAACTACGGTTTGGCCAGAGCCAGAAGAGTGGTGGAGAACGCTTTCGGGATAATGGCCAGCCGGTTCCGCCTATTCCTTGCACTAGACAACATGGCAGAATATAAACCTAACCATATAATCCTTGCACGCTGCATTCTACACAACTGTTTAAGGAGAAATTCAATGAACTATGTGGCCACAGTTGGGCCTGAGGCCGGACTTCAAAAAGAAACCCTGACGGCGCTTGAAGCTGGCTGTCCTAGCTTGGCCCCCCCCCCCCGAAATCACCTGTGAACTAAGACAGAAGTATGTCAAGTAGTTTGCGGTTGGGGGGGCCATTGATATGCTAGAAACTGTTTAAGAAACATTTCCTCCAAATTTTTACTCTTTACTTTACTTAACCTGAAATAAGATTTGATCTATGCTTGCGTTTTCTTTTAGCTGTCTCCTAGGTTCTCCAGTGGGCTTTTCTTTTTGGCCATTTTCCCAATAGTGCAAACGTAATTTATTTGATACATAAGGTGATAATCTCTTCTTCAGCGAACTATTATTATGTTGTGGGCCTGCTACACACACACCTTGTATTTGTTGTTAATGTATGTAATGCATTATTGACAAAAATATTCATAATTTTCAGCACCAGGAATGAATTTTGGTGAGTCACTAAAAGGGCATGATTGTGGCAAATTATAAAGCACTGTGGGAATTATGTACTAAAGGAAAATTCACTTTGCAGTGGATTTGCCTTTAGTGAATAACCCCCATTTCAGTGTAAACACCAACTTAGTCAAAAAAATTATATTGAGCCTTGAAAGAAGAAGCCACACATTGTTGAGCAGAAAACTTTTTACACTGTGCACATTCACATGTGCGTTAGAAAAGGTTTTTTTGAAACAACCCAACATATTTTAGTAAGAACATTTTTGTTTTTGACAGTACAAATGGCCCTTTTTGTGTTAAGACAGGCATGTTTAAAACCATACACTCGGCAACTTCCAAAGTTCAACTTTGACAAAGTGAAGGCAATATCAGTCATTAGTATGTCCAAACTGTTTAATCTTGCCTTCATCAGATGGGGTGATGTCAGCCCTGTGAAAGCCAAATTTTGAAGATGCACACAAATTGACAGTCAAAATGGGGCGTTCCCTCCTGATCCCATGCCTGATGTCAACATGTGCTAGCTCCCATCATGGGGGATCAATGGATGTGTTTCGGGGCTGCAACCACTTCTAGAAAAATAGAAATAATTGTAGAAACATTGGTGTGTTTTCGATTCTGCCGAAAACATCACTGATGTTTTTGAATATTGTTTTCAGCATCGTTGATGTCTTCCTTGATCTTCTGTAAATCCCGATTGCACACCATGATCTCCCCGCTAAGGATGTGTGCACTTGTGAAATGAGATTCTTCTTCCATAACATCCACATCACCTAAAATAAAAACACTATTATAATTATGCATGCATATATCTACTACCTGAAGCTGTGGTCTCAGGCACTCGCCTGTTGTGGTCACTATTTGGCCTACTTCCTAAACCTCTCCTTCCTCCACATCCTCTGGTTGTTGTTTTGAGATTTCCCCCTTCTTTAGGAGGGTCCCTGGTGTCCTCAGATGTACTGAGTCTTTTCTCCCCTATGGGAATAAAAGAAAGGTACTTAGCACACAGATATAGGAAGATATAGGGATATAAGGAATATGAAACATTGCTTGGAAGTTTCGTTCAATTGTCTGTTTTGGCAGAGTTCCAAGCTGAAGCCATGATTTTTTCCCTTTACAAAGCTGTAATACTTTAACAAAAAAGGAATCACACATGTAGGCACACCTAGTATCCACTGGAGCACCTGTGTGGGACACCCTAAAAAGTTTGTTCTGGTGTCCCACACTAGTGTTCCTGTGTCCAGGTGTGTAAACAGCTGCTGTGTCTTCTCCCTACACCGAATCAAGTTTGCATTTCATTCTAGTTACCGACACATCTAGACAACAATGTACTAAACTTTTACGGCAAATAGGCATGACCAAATGTAGTTAACCTGCATCTGCACAAAACATCGTCTTAGTGGGCGAACGAACGATGTTTACTACGAATAATTACTATGCCCATAAATCTGAAACTTGCCATTTTATACTGTACAACAGTAAAGAGAAACGCATGGAGCAGCACGAACGTAATAATAATAGGAACACAACAAAACACTTACTTTTTTGTAGCACTCTCTTGATTCTTTCCTGCTGATCATGCTCCCTCAATTTGAGGTCTGACCATCATTTCCTGAGTTGATCCTTAGATAGCTGTACCCCAAACTTCTTCAGACTTTTCACAACTTTACTCATGATCTTGGCCTTTCTCACGCTTTGGTTTGGTTACGGTCCATGCTTCCCATCATAGTCGGCCCTCTTGAAGATGTCCACTGTCTCCACCATCTCTATAAAGGCCATATTAGAGGCCTTAAGTCTCCTCTGAGATTGGGATGTTTGTGGCTCTGGCCTTTTGTCGTTGCTGCTGTCTGCTGCATGCAACTGTTTTCTCTCCGCCATGTGCTCTCTCACTGCGCAGAAAGACAAGGGGCGGGGAATATACTAGAAAGAAGGTCAGGGGCAGGCGGAGTTTCACGCAAGCACAGTATATAAAGCGTAACACGTGTGTTGTACGTAAACTGTGAGTGGAGGAAGGAGTATCGGAAGCTCCGATCGTTACAACGAATGTACAGTTTGAACTTGGTGCATCAGTGGCCTATACTGCTTCTCAGGGCTGGTGCAAGGATTTTTGGCACACCCCATTAGCTCCACCCCTGACTCCACCCCTTTTCCCTGCCCATGTAGATGGTGGGGGGAGATTTTTGCGGTAGCTCTCCACCTTTTCTTCAGCTGTGAAGCACAGGCCCACACCTGTGCCTCTGGACCCGGCCTGAAGACAAATAGTGGCGGCACCAGCTCGCTTCCTTGCGCCAGCCATGGTACACAGGTATATGGACAGGCTAATTGTGTAACTGTCTGTCCGTACGAGCAGACAGATACACTGACAATGACTAAAATAATAATAAATGCAATTTTTTTTACCTTTTTGCAAAAAGATCTGCATTTATTATTTTTTCACAAAGGTGAACTTGAACTGCACTGGCGCCTTTGATACTGTATGGAGGGACTTGGGAGCAGAGTAGATGCTTGTTAGTTGCTGAGGGAGAGAGGGAGTAGGAATACCAGCGGACGGGCGGCCTAGGCGGCTGCCTAGTTTGAACCTGCACACCTCAAATCACCCCAATTCCTGTATTTTCAGCACCTCAGATAACCCCAATTGCTTCATCAATCCCCTGAACGCCTGTTCCCCGCGGCACCCCCCCCCCCCTCACAACTCTGTTTATCTCTGTACCCTCCCTGCACCTCTGTAGTCTCCCCACACTTCTGTTTATCTTTTGTACCCCCCACCTGTGTTCCCCTCTGTAAACTCCTCCCCCACACATCTGTTCCCCTCTGTAACCTCCCCCCCACACATATGTTCCCCTCTGTCCCCCCCCACACACATGTTCCCCTCTGTCCCCCCCCACACACATGTTCCCCTCTGTCCCCCCCCCACACACATATGTTCCCCTCTGTCCCCCTCCCACACATATATGTTCCCCTCTGCCCCCACACATGTTCCCCTCTGTCCCCCTCCCACACATATGTTCCCCTCTGTCCCCACGTATGTTCCCCTCTGTCCACCCCCCCACACATATGTTCCCCTCTGCCCCCACATATGTTTTCCTCTGTCCCCCCCAAGCACATATGTTTTTAATTCAGGTTACTCTGTGCTGTTTTTCCACTACCTGTCTGAGGCTCTGGTAACCTCACTGAGCAGAGCGGCGCTGCTGTCTGTTCTCACAAACGATCCCAAAGGTCCAGGGGGAGGAGGGCGGTGAAATGGCACCAATCCCGAAGCTATATGCAGCCGGGCTTCCATCTCATCTGCCCCGGCCGGTTCTATGTATCCTGCAGGCAAGCACTTCAAGGCTGGCTGACGCTGCTCTTTCCCCGGGCTCTCTCCCCTCCTCTTCTCACTGCCGCCGCTAGGGAACATCAGAGACGGTGACGATGTGACCGAGGTCACTCTCACTAGCACTATGCTCATCAGGGGCGTGCAGCGGCACAGGGGATGTTTCCTTTCCTTAATGGATACAGTACCCCGCCGCCGCTGCACTAGTGCCTCTGATACTGTATGAAGGGACTCGAGAGCAGAGCGGCAGTTGCTGAGGGAGAGAGGGAGTAGGAAGAACAGTGGCCGGGCGCCCTAGGTGCCTGCCTAGTACGCCTAGTGGTAGCACCGGCCCTGCTGCTTCTAGATTGAGGCCTATATTGGGACAAGATTAGGAGAGTTTAGCCTGACATTAGGGTTTGTCTTGTGCTGTGTCTTGCAGAGAAAATGGATCTATTCAACGATGAGGACTTTATATTTATTGATATGTACAGGGAGCTGCACTGTCTGTGGCAGGTAAACCACCCGTTTTATAACCATAAACCAAAGAGGAAGGCAGCGCTGGATCAATTGCTGGAATTTCTGAAGCTGATGATCCCCACAGCAGCCATCCCCTATTTTAGGGCTCTAATTGGTGGTATGAGGAGCACTTATAAAGGGAGTGCAAGAAGGTCCAGGATTCTCACAGATCAGGAGCTGGAGCAGATGACATTTATGTACCCAGGCTGTGGTACTGAGAGACTGCATTTTATGGCAGACCAGACTGAACCCAGGCCAGCACTCTCCAATCTTCCTTCAAGGCTTCCTTCCACCTCAGCTGAGGCTTCTGACGTCCAACCTGGGCCTTCCAGCCAGGAAGAAGTGGAGGAGCCCAGATTGAGCGAGGTATTGTTCAACATATTTCTAGTCAAATAATTAATGATGTTAACTAGACGTTCTTGATCATTAATTTCTGTTTTTACGTAGTGGCCACAAATGATTGGATCAAGAATGAAAAATGCTGGGGTCAGAATGATAGTCTTTTCTATTTCTTTAACATTCAATTTGCAACAGTCATGAGCTGAAAATTGTGTGTGATTGAGGAACCAAAAACTAAAACGATGTCCCTTTTTCATACACAGGAAAGTCTCAGCCAGGAAGTGGCCAGGCCCAGTAGCTTGCCTGAATCCCAGGTCCCTCACCTCTAGCTTCCAAAAAATGTCCCAGGAAGAGGAGTAACCTGGAGGAGGCACTAGGCATATTTCTGAAGGCTACTGTGGCCCTCAGAACCCCCCCAATAATGAAGAGGACTATGCCTACATGGCAGCCTGCAAAATGGAGGAGGGCCAACTCCTCTTATGTAAGGAACTTATGTTACAAGCCCTAAATAAGCAGTTGAGGGGCAAACTCACAAGCCAAAGCCGCATATCTAAGTCTTCTCCCTGATGATACTCAGTTTAGAGTGTTTCTTTCTCAAGAAAAATTCAGACTCTGCAATCCAGAAGCCATCCAACTTTGTTTTTGCATAAGAGTTCTTGAGCTTGATGGTGGCCTCCTTTTAACGGAGTTCCATTTGCTCAATTGTTCTTTAGTCTGGTGCAACTCAACATTCTGTGATAAGAAAGAACAGAAAGCAGATATGGTACTCTGACCTCATCAGTCTCCTGGTTCCTGTGGGGCCAATTGTCCAGATCTTACCATCCTTCTGTATGGTTGCTGGCTGAGATGGCACAGTTGGTGAAGCCCAGGTCCTTATATCAGGGTATTCCTGGTCTGGCCATGCCTACAATAGGAAATACACATACACGCAAAGTCTATATTCACTGAAGGAAAGTATATTTTTCTTGGGACGAAGCGAAATTATTCTCAGGAAATATTCTGGACTAATATTTGTTTTGTTTTTGAGAGCCATGAAAGAACAAAGATCAGCTCTTGTGATGAGTCGAAGACCGCTTGCTTTTCATTCAGTGGTGAAGGCCTTTGGATGAGGGAGTTTCACCTTGACAACCTTGATTTGGGTCTGTGGGTTCTCTCAGTTCTCTGCTCTTTGAAGCCACCGGGGCATTCTCTGTCTACTGGAAGGTGGTTTCCTCATGCCCTCACCTCCTGGAGGTGAGTATCTGATTTGGAAGTCTTATCTTGTAAAGAACCTTTCTGTGTATTATCCAAAGATCAGGTTCTCTTGAGGCCTAGATCTTCCTTTCTCCTCGGGTGTTTCCCTTTTTTCACCTTAAAGTAGAACTAGAGGCAAACTTTTATTTTATTTTTATTTTTTTTCATTTTGGATAGAGAAAAGCCCCACACTATCAGATTTTCTGCTTTATTTTTTTTCCTTCAGATTTACCAAAACCATATAATTTGTGGTCAAACCTTAGGAGTTTCAATTTGTATGCAATTAGGCAGGCCCTTGCACTACATAGTTTTGGTAAATCTGAAGACAAAAATCCGCAGAAAATCTCATGTATGTATGGGGCTTTAGAGAGGGTTATAACTCCTGATAGATTTTCTTTCTTGCCATCTGTGTTCCCTCGCAGAGATTTCCCTTCACTTTCTGTCCCATAGCCAAACAGGAAGTGAGAGGAAATTCCGTAGGGACCCCCAGGCTACCAGAACTAGTGTTCCCATTGGAAGATTTCCCCTCTTACTTTTCTGGGGACAACCAGAAATCTGGAATTGTCTTTTACTTTCACGTTCAATATCATCAGTAAACAGGACAAGAGAGGGTAAATCTCCTTAAACCTGAGAGGGGGTCTAATCCCTCTCCACTCCATCCAGAACTTTATTTATAATTTAATAAGGATGATGTAATTTGTTCTGCTCTGAAGTATCCAGAGGTTTCTATCCCTTGTTTAGATAGGGAACTGAGCTCTTTGAGGTTCTCTCTCCGCTACATCTTCCTTTAGACTGACTCTTCATCGTTCCTGAAGGTCCCCATAAGGAATAACCTGCCTATTGCACCATTTCTAGGTAGCTTGGGTAGTTCAGAGTTCCAGACTATCGGTTTGGTTCTACCGTCTTCTGACAAGTCCATTCCAAACCAACAGGTGCCTCTCACCCTTTCTAAAAGAAAACAAGGACAGAGGGCTCACCAGACTTGCGCATTACCTTTTGCAACACTGAAATTTATTAAAAATAAAATAATTTACTCAAGTGATAAAATCAAGCAGATAGTACAAAGTCCAGCATAGACCTCATCCAGGAGGATCTGCTGGCCGGACGTTTTTCATCCCACTTATGTCTACTAGCTAGCAGATCCTCCTGGATGAGGTCTATGATGGACTTTGTACTATCTGCTTGATGTTATCAAATGTTTGATTTGTTATTTTATTTTTAATAACTTTCAGTGTTGCAAAGGTAATACAGAAGGCTGGTGCGCCCTCTGTTCTTGTTTTCTTTTAGAATTTTTCCTGGGTTTTAGCCAACCTGTTGAGAGTGGAAGCACGGCCGATGCAGTGGCGTGAGTTCTGAAGGTTCCTTTCTCTCCTCCAATTCACCCAACAGCAATATTTTGAGCGCAGGAGCATTTGTTTCTTTTTGCCTCTTGCCTTTTTTAGGATCACACCTGATCGCCAGATTGGTACGGCTGCCACTTGCTCCTCCGATCAGAGATGGATGTTTGTCCTCACCTCATGTCAGCTTTGGTCCTCCAGGCCGGCCTCTGAGCTGCACTTGGTTCCCAGTTTTCACCCATTTGGACTGTGGCGACCAGGACGTTCCACAATGGAATGCCTTCTGACCACCATGTCTCTAAATGGCCTCCAAGAAAAGGGACCCCACTCCATATATGACCCAAACATTAACCCCTTCCTCTCCATATGGCGAACATTAACCCCTTCACCACCACTACTATATATGACCCATACCCAAACATTAGCCCCTTCCACTGCCGGTACTGAGGGTGTTAAAGAGCCCCCTCTAGGAATATTCCCCGGCCCCCGCCTTCTCAGAGTTCAGGGTGAACGTTGTAATATCACTGGTGTCCCCCCAATTCCCCCCCCCCCATGTGCTCCCCTCTCAGAAAACCACATGTCATCGTATTTGAAAAAGAGAAACAATCTTTATTGAATCCACTTCACTATCCAATCATCTCATTCTGAGGGCTTCCAATCTTCTGACTGCCAACATTTCCCACCATCAGCTCTGGGGAAAGGGAGACAGAAAAGAGACAATTTTACAAACCAATCCCCCTCCCCCAACCCAATACACACTATAAATGTATGGAGTGAAATCCTGTAATGTGTATCTCTTGTAGTACCTCAATTCAGACTCTAGGTGGCACTGCACACCAACAATCATCTCACATCCAATGAAAGGAGTATTACACTTTTATTCATCTGAATCCACCGATGAGAACTTCCGAAGTATTTTCTAACATTCTGTGCACAAGAGCTTACGCTTTATAGTGTTCAGATTCTGGAGAGCGACCCTCTCATTGCGTCTCCATGTCCCGATATCTCTGCGCATGCGCGCTTCTCTGCCCTGTGTATGGAGATTCATTATTGGATAGTCCCCAAGACAGGAAGTGAGAGGAAATCCAGCCAATGGGAACGTAGCGCTGAAAAGGGTGATCTGCCGCGTCCAGGCAGACTTTCACTTTATATCTCGAAATTCCTTCCCTCTGGAACGCTCCTCCCATATTACCCATCTTTCCTTCACCCGGGAACGCTCCTCCCATATTACCCATCATGCCTTTCCTTCCCTCTGGAACACTCCTCCCACATTACCCATCATTCCTTTCCTTTCCTTGGGAACGCTCCTCCCACATTACCCATCATTCCTTTCCTTCCCTCTGGAACGCTCCTCCCACCTTACCCATCATTTATTTCCTTCCCCCGGGAATGCTCCTCCCATCTTTCATTCATTTCCTTCCCCCGGGAACGCTCCTCCCATATTACCCATCATTCCTTTCCCTCTGGAACACTCCTCCCATATTACCCATCATGCCTTTCCTTCCCTCTGGAACGCTCCTCCCATATTACCCATCTTTCCTTCACCCGGGAAAGCTCCTCCCATATTACCCATCATGCCTTTCCTTCCCTCTGGAACACTCCTCCCACATTACCCATCATTCCTTTCCTTGGGAACGCTCCTCCCACATTACCCATCATTCCTTTCCTTCCCTCTGGAACGCTCCTCCCACCTTACCCATCATTTATTTCCTTCCCCCGGGAATGCTCCTCCCATCTTTCATTCATTTCCTTCCCCCGGGAATGCTCCTCCCATATTACCCATCGTTCCTTTCATTCCCCCGGAAAAACTCCTCCCATATTACCCATCATGCCTTTCCTCGGGAAAACTCCCACATTAACCATCATTCCTTTCCTTCCCCCGGGAACGCTCCTCCCACATTACCCATTGTGACTGGAGTCACTGTTGGGCGCAGGGTGACCAAGAAAAGAATAAACCCTGAGAATATGATTGGATTACTTCAAATGGGAGTAATATTCATTAACAATATCTCTCAAGAATATATGTAAAGACTATTCTTGGGTTGTTTGATTCTGAACTCAACATGTTAGTTGAGAGAGCTGATCACATTAGCCTCTAGAACTGGGTAGGAGCCGGACAGTCTACTCCTACTATAGTTTGTTACCTACTAGGCTGAGGAGGGGAGGAGATCACTGTTTGTATTGTTAATTGTAATTAGTTTCTGCTATTGTGTGAAGGTGTCCTGTGTTTTATGATAATGGTAATTGTGTCTTCTGAACTAAAAGATGGCAAGTTTGTCCTAAGGGTCATGTCTCTAACTTACCTATTCTGGGTAAATGATTTAGTCAATTAGCTCATGTTAATTTGGTTTCTGGCTACAGGTGTATTAGAGTAATATGAGCAGGAGGTAGGAACCTCCTCTTTAACTGTATATAAAGACTTGTCATTTTGGGTTCTAACAAAGAGTCTGGTTTCTGTTTGACCCTCCATACAGAGCCTCGTCTAGTACTTGGGGGGGAAGAATTATTCGTATGGGTTTATTTTTCGGCTGATTGGATTGTTCGGTAGCTGCCTTTGTGTTCGGAAATGGAATGTCCTAAACAGCTTTATCCCCTTTCATACTCTGGGTGTCATTACAACCATCATGCCTTTCCTTCCCCTGGGAACGCTCCTCCCACGTTACCCATAATTCCTTTCCTTCCCCCGGGAACGCTCATCCCGCATTACCCATCATTCTTTTCCTTCCCCCGTGAATGCTCATCCCGTATTAACCATCATTCCTTTCCTTCCCCCAGGAACGCTCTTCCCATATTACCCTTCATTCCTTTCCTTCCCCCGGGAACACTCCTCCCATATAACCCATCATTCTTTTCCTTCCCTCGGGAATGCTCTTCCAGTATTACCCATCATGCCTTTCCTTCCACTGGGAACGCTCCTCCCATATTACCCATCATTAATTTCCTTCCATATTACCCATCATTCATTTCCTTCCCTCAGGAATGCTCCTCCCATATTACCCATTCCTTTCCTTCCCCCGGGAACGCTCCTCCCATATAACCCATCATTCATTTCCTTCCATATCACCCATCATTCATTTCCTTCCCTCGGGAACACTCCTTCCACGTTACCCATCATTCATTTCCTTCCCTCGGGAACGCTCCTCCCATATTACCCATCATTCCTTTCCTTTCCTTGGGAACAGTCCTCCCACATTACCCATCATTCCTTTCCTTCCCTCTGGAATGCTCCTCCCACTTTAGCCATCTTTCCTTCTCCCGGGAATGCTCCTCATATTACCTATCATTAATTTCCTTCCCTCGGGAACACTCCTCCCATATTACCCATCATTCTTTTCCTTCCCTCTGGAACGCTCCTCCCATATTACCCATCATTCCTTTCCTTCCCTCTGGAACGCTCCTCCCATATTACCCATCATTCCTTTCCTTCCCTCTGGAACGCTCCTCCCACATTACCCATCATTCCTTCCCTCGGGAACACTCCTCCCACATTACCCATTGTGCCTTTCCTTCCCTCAGGAACACTCCTCCCACATTACCCATCATTCCTTCCCTCGGGAACACTCCTCCCACATTACCCATTGTGCCTTTCCTTCCCTCGGGAACTCTCCTCCCATATTACCCATCATTCTTTTCCTTCCCTCGGGAATGCTCTGCCCATATTACCCATCATTCATTTCCTTCCCCCTGTAACACTCCACCCATATTACCCATCATTCCTTTCCTTCCCTCGGGAACGCTCCTCCCACATTACCCATCATGCCTTTCCTTCCCTCGGGAACACTCTTCCCACATTACCCATCATGCCTTTCCTTCCCTCGAGAACACTCCTCCCACATTACCCATCATTCTTTTCCTTCCCTCGGGAACACTCCTCCCATAGTACCCATCATTCTTTTCCTTCCCTCTGGAACACTCCTCCCACATTACCCATCATTCTTTTCCTTCCCTCGGGAACACTCCTCCCATAGTACCCATCATTCTTTTCCTTCCCTCGGGAACACTCCTCCCATAGTACCCATCATTCCTTTCCTTCCCCTGGGAATGCTCATCCCATAGTACCCATTATGCCTTTACTTCCCTCGGGAACACTCCTCCCATATTACCCATCATTCCTTTTCTAACCTTGGGAACACTCCTCCCATATTACCCATCATTCCTTTTCTAACCTCGGGAACACTCCTCCCATATTAACCATCATTCCTTTCCTTTCCTCTGGAACGCTGCTCCGATATTACCCATCATTCCTTTCCTTCCCTCTGGAACGCTCCTCCCATATTACCCATCATGCCTTTCCTTCCCCCCCGGGAATGCTCCTCGCATATTACCCATCATTCCTTTCCTTCCCTCGGGAACGCTCTTCCCGTATTACCCATCATGCCTTTCTTTTCCCTGGGAGCGCTCCTCCCATATTACCCATCATTCCTTTCCTTCCCCCGGTAACACTCCTCTTATATTACCCATCATTCCTTTCCTTCCTTCCTTCTGTAATGCTCCTCCCCTTTTACCCATCATTCATTTCCTTCACCCGAGAACGCTCCTCCCACATTACCCATCATTCATTTCCTTCCCTCGGGAACGCTCCTCCAATATTACCCATCCTTGATTTACTTCTCTCGGGAATGCTTCTCCCATATTACCCATCATTCCTTTCCTTCCCTCTGCAACACTCCTCCCAAATTACCCATCATGCCTTTCCTTCCCTCGGGAATGCTCCTCCCATACTACCCTTCATTAATTTCCTTGGGATCACTCCTCCCATATTACCCATAAACTCCATTCAGTATAGAAGGAGTATCCCAACCAGGATCCCCCCCCCCCATGAAGTAGTATTCCATCCATGATCCCCCCCCATCCATGATCTCTACTCATTTATTCTGAACAGGAAGACCAGACACCAGGTTATGGGTTTGCCTCTCATCATCTCATCTGGTTTGCACATCCTTAAGGCCGGGTTCACACTATTGTGAAATGGATTAGGGTTTCCTGCATCCAATTCGCAAGAGCCGGAGATTTTGCCCAGCTCTCTATGGAACCGGTTCACACATCTCTGCTGCGGCTCCTGTGTGTCTTTTGGTCCGTTTCAGGTCCGAATTCAGCCAAAAGTTCGGACTGAAATCAGACCTGAAACAGTGAACAAAGACGCACCGGACCCCCCCTGGGAGCCGCATGCGAAGATTGTGTGACCCTGGCCTTAGAAGTTGGGAGGTTTAAAGCTGAACTCCAGGCAGACAGCTAAATACGCCAAAAGAATACAAATATGTGTCCAGCCTGTGACTGGACAGTGAAAGAAGAAGCAGAAGACCGATGAGGTCATCTCTCTGCTCTCTCCTACTAGCATGTTTCTTGTTTGCTCTTGAGCAAAATAGACTGTCTTTTTGTACTGTTTCCTCCTCCTATTCTGGGCTCTGCTGTACAGGGACTGCAAGAGGCCGGTATAAATTCAGTTTAATGATGAATACGAAGTTACATTAATGCGTGACTTTTATGTCTGCTGAAGTTCAGCTTTAAACCTCTGGCCTACAAGTCATCCCCATCCCCCGACAACCAAACCCTCGGAGCCACCAGCCATGGCCAAACCCTCGGAGCCACCAGCCATGGCCAAACCCTCGGAGCCACCAGCCATGGCCAAACCCTCGGAGCCACCAGCCATGGCCAAACCCTCGGAGCCACCAGCCATGGCCAAACCCTCGGAGCCACCAGCCATGGCCAAACCCTCGGAGCCGTAAAAAAAAAAAACACTCGGAGCCTCCAGCTGTGGCGACTTTCCCAAATGTTTATAATCTCCAAAAAGAGATCTCCATACTTCACATTCATTTCCAGGATCTCCGCCTCACTGACACGAGATAAGGCCAGACTATTATACACTTCAGATAAAAGCCTAAAACACGTAAAAACCCAGTTATACATCTCATTTCTGTACATAAAATTTATACAACTCACATAGAAAAATAAGTCTACAGGGATATTTGTTCATATGGGTCGGCTGGGAAGTCTACATGCTGGATGGCTGTTGTAACGCTGGTCCGGCGTCGCAGTCGCCAATGGGGTTCTCGGATCGCATGTACATGAGGAAGAGAGTGACAGTGGCAAATGTAGCAGCATTGACGGGGAACGCCCTCAGCAAGGTGGAGGTCAGACCCCTGCTGAAGACCCTAAGGCCTTCACTATTGTAGCTCTTCCTGACGCAGTCCATGATGCCATTATATTGGTTGACACCACCAAAGCCATCAGCTTGAAGGCGAGATTTGATGACATCGATCGGGTAGGTGGACAGCCAAGACACGATGCCCGACATGCCACCAGCAAACAGCAGCTTGGGGATGATGAGGTTATCGTTGATCTCACAGCCAAGGTATCTGGTGAGATAGTCATATGTCAGGAAGTAAAAGCCAAAGCTGGGGGTCTCCCGGAGGAAGGTGGTCACCATTCCTCTGTTGATGCCCCTCAGGCCCTCTTTCCGGTAGACCTTCACCAGGCAGTCCAGAGAGTTCTTGTAGGTTTTAGATCTGGATTTGTACTCCCCGGTGCCTTGCATCTGCATTCGGGTTTTGGCCAGCTCCATGGGACAGCAGATGACGCACTGAATGGACCCGGCTGCCGCACCGGCCAGGAACTGGTTCAATGGCGTGTCATTGCCAAGGTATCGGATTGTGTTCCCCTGAACGCCAAACACCAGGGCATTGATGAACGTCAGCCCCATCATGGGGGAGCCAATCCCTTTGTACAGCCCCCATGCCTAAAGAAAAAGAAAAAAAAAAAACATTAAAGCCTAAAAAAAAAAAAAAAAAAAAAAACACGAACAAAAACTTCACTTTAGTTTTATATTAACGTTAAACCCTAAAGCTGGACTATAATCAGCGATGTCACCACAGGACAGGACGTATGTACTGGCAGGATCACCAGGTGCAAATAATGCGTAAAAGCCAGAAAAAGGAAAACAAATGCAGCTACCACATCAAAAGACTGATAAGGTGCAATATATTATATTGTCCTTGGGTTGTGTCGTGAATGGGGAATGTCTGTTCAGTTTGTCTGTCGCTCTCTGGTGATTGGATAGGCTGCAATCTCAGTGATGTCACCGCTCTCTAGTGATTGGATAGGCTGCATTCTCAGTGATGTCACTGCTCTCTAGTGATTGGATAGGCGGCATTCTCAGTGATGTCACCGCTCTCTAGTGATTGGATAGGCTGCATTCTCAGTGATGTCACCGCTCTCTGGTGATTGGATAGGCGGCATTCTCAGTGATGTCACCACTCTCTAGTGATTGGATAGGCTGCATTCTCAGTGATGTCACCGCTCTCTAGTGAATGGATAGGCTGCATTCTCAGTGATGTCACCACTCTAGTGATTGGATAGGCTGCATTCTGAGTGATGTCACCGCTCTCTAGTGATTGGATAGGCTGCATTCTCAGTGATGTCATCGCTCTCTAGTGATTGGATAGGCTGCATTCTCAGTGATGTCACCGCTTTCTAGTGATTGATCAGGGCCATTATTGATCGGTATTACTTACAGATTCCTGTTTGATGATGGATTGGAAGCAGTGGAAGGTTCCTCTGTAGAGGGGTTTGGAGATGTTCTGAACCTGGAGCCGGACCTACAAGAAGAGAGAAGTGAAGTGATTGGATGGAGGGGGGTACATAGTATTGTGTGGTCATCATAGAACATGGAGAATGAATGGGATGTGAAATCTGGCAGGAAGTGGTGTCAGCGGACAGAAGGCATTAACTGATTGGTTCTTTTTGCTGCTTCTCCCTCTCACTCTCCACCCTGGATGTACAGATACCTCAAAAACCCGACACCAGGTCACTGCAATTAGATAATGGGGTAGAAGGGCAGGATTTCACTGTCCTATAACACATTGGTCATCACCCCCATCCTCAGGACCCACCAACAGGCCAGGTTTTCTGTATTACCTTGGGGGAGGTGCAGACTAGAATACGGCAATCACTGAGCAGCCAATGAGATCACCTGAGATAGATTTCAGTTATCCTGCAAGCCTGGCCTGTTAGTGGGCGCTGAGGACAGGGCTGATGACCACTGATAGAACATATCTCCTATGCATTAAGCAGGCGAGGTGAGTACATCATGTAGGGTAATCCTCCTTTCCAGAGCTTCCCTGTACCCCAGAGCATGATGGGAAGTATGACAGACACTCCACAAACTTGTTTATAGATATTTTGAATTGGCTGCCAACGCACAGGAATGGATAACGACAGACGCAGCGCACAGGAACAGATGACGGCAGACGCAGCGCACAGGAATGGATGACAACAGACGCAGCGCACAGGAATGGATGACGACAGGCGCAGCGCACAGGAATGGATGACAGACGCAGCGCACAGGAATGAATGACGACAGGCGCAGCGCACAGGAATGGATGACAACAGACGCAGCGCACAGGAATGGATGACAACAGACGCAGCGCACAGGAATAGATGACAACAGACGCAGCACACAGGAATGGATGACAGACGCAGCGCACAGGAATGGATGACAGGCGAAGCGCACAGGAATGGATGACGACAGGCGCAGCGCACAGGAATGGATGACGACAGGCGCAGCGCACAGGAATGGATGACAGACGCAGCGCACAGGAATGAATGACGACAGGCGCAGCGCACAGGAATGGATGACAACAGACGCAGCGCACAGGAATGGATGACAACAGACGCAGCGCACAGGAATGGATGACAACAGACGCAGCGCACAGGAATGGATGACAACAGACGCAGCACACAGGAATGGATGACAGACGCAGCGCACAGGAATGGATGACGACAGACGTAGCGCACAGGAATGGATGACAGGCGAAGCGCACAGGAATGGATGACGACAGGCGCAGCGCACAGGAATGGATGACGACAGACGCAGCGCACAGGAATGGATGACGACAGGCGCAGGGCACAGGAATGGATGACGACAGGCGCAGGGCACAGGAATGGATGACGACAGGCGCAGCGCACAGGAATGGATGACGACAGGCGCAGGGCACAGGAATGGATGACGACAGGCGCAGCGCACAGGAATGGATGACGACAGACGCAGCGCACAGGAATGGATGACGACAGACGCAGCGCACAGGAATGGATGAAGACAGGCGCAGCGCACAGGAATGGATGAAGACAGGCGCAGCGCACAGGAATGGATGACGACAGGCGCAGTGCACAGGAATGGATGACAGGCGCAGCGCACAGGAATGGATGACGACAGGCGCAGTGCACAGGACTGGATGACGACAGACGCAGGGCACAGGACTGGATGACGACAGACGCAGGGCACAGGAATGGATGACGACAGACGCAGGGCACAGGAATGGATGACGACAGACGCAGCGCACAGGACTGATGACGACAGACGCAGGGCACAGGACTGATGACGACAGACGCAGGGCACAGGACTGATGACCACAGACGCAGGGCACAGGAATGGATGACGACAGGCGCAGCGCACAGGAATGGATGACGACAGGCGCAGCGCACAGGAATGGATGACGACAGGCGCAGCGCACAGGAATGGATGACGACAGGCGCAGCGCACAGGAATGGATGACGACAGGCGCAGCGCACAGGAATGGATGACGACAGACGCAGGGCACAGGACTGGATGACGACAGACGCAGCGCACAGGAATGGATGACGACAGACACAGCCCACAGGAATGGATGACGACAGGCGCAGCGCACAGGAATGGATGACGACAGGCGCAGCGCACAGGAATGGATGACGACAGGCGCAGCGCACAGGAATGGATGAAGACAGGCGCAGCGCACAGGAATGGATGAAGACAGGCGCAGCGCACAGGAATGGATGACGACAGGCGCAGCGCACAGGAATGGATGACGACAGGCGCAGCGCACAGGAATGGATGACGACAGGCGCAGCGCACAGGAATGGATGACGACAGGCGCAGCGCACAGGAATGGATGACGACAGGCGCAGCGCACAGGAATGGATGACGACAGGCGCAGCGCACAGGAATGGATGACGACAGGCGCAGCGCACAGGAATGGATGACGACAGGCGCAGCGCACAGGAATGGATGACGACAGGCGCAGCGCACAGGAATGGATGACGACAGACGCAGGGCACAGGACTGGATGACGACAGACGCAGCGCACAGGAATGGATGACGACAGACACAGCCCACAGGAATGGATGAAGACAGGCGCAGCGCACAGGAATGGATGAAGACAGGCGCAGCGCACAGGAATGGATGACGACAGGCGCAGCGCACAGGAATGGATGACGACAGGCGCAGTGCACAGGAATGGATGACAGGCGCAGCGCACAGGAATGGATGACAGGCGCAGCGCACAGGAATGGATGACGACAGGCGCAGTGCACAGGACTGATGACGACAGACGCAGGGCACAGGAATGGATGACGACAGGCGTAGCGCACAGGAATGGATGACGACAGGCGCAGCGCACAGGAATGGATGACGACAGGCGCAGCGCACAGGAATGGATGACGACAGACGCAGCGCACAGGAATGGATGACAACAGACGCAGCGCACAGGAATAGATGACAACAGACGCAGCGCACAGGAATGGATGACGACAGACGCAGCGCACAGGAATGGATGACGACAGACGCAGCGCACAGGAATGGATGACGACAGACGCAGCGCACAGGAATGGATGACGACAGACGCAGCGCACAGGAATGAATGACGACAGACGCAGCGCACAGGAATGGATGACGACAGACGCAGCGCACAGGAATGGATGACGACAGGCGCAGTGCACAGGACTGATGACGACAGACGCAGGGCACAGGAATGGATGACGACAGACGCAGGGCACAGGAATGGATGACGACAGACGCAGCGCACAGGACTGATGACGACAGACGCAGGGCACAGGACTGATGACGACAGACGCAGGGCACAGGACTGATGACCACAGGCGCAGGGCACAGGAATGGATGACGACAGGCGCAGCGCACAGGAATGGATGACGACAGGCGCAGCGCACAGGAATGGATGACGACAGGCGCAGCGCACAGGAATGGATGACGACAGGCGCAGCGCACAGGAATGGATGACGACAGGCGCAGCGCACAGGACTGATGACGACAGACGCAGGGCACAGGACTGGATGACGACAGACGCAGCGCACAGGACTGGATGACGACAGACACAGCCCACAGGAATGGATGACGACAGGCGCAGCGCACAGGAATGGATGACGACAGGCGCAGCGCACAGGAATGGATGACGACAGGCGCAGCGCACAGGAATGGATGACGACAGGCGCAGCGCACAGGAATGGATGACGACAGGCGCAGCGCACAGGAATGGATGACGACGGGCGCAGCGCACAGGAATGGATGACGACGGGCGCAGCGCACAGGAATGGATGACGACAGGCGCAGCACACAGGAATGGATGACAGGCGCAGCACACAGTAGCGCCGTACCATGTATTGTACTACACATGCGTACAAGCTGCATCGTCTTAGTGAGCCCATTCAATATGAACGTCACCACAACGAATGAACACAGATAACATGCACTGAATTAGCGCAGCACCAAGGGGAAATCCAAAATGTTTTGTTGCCACCAAAAGAGGAATCGAGGAGAACTCTTCCAATGAGCGGCTCATCCCTCCACATGTGAGGAACGCTGTGCAGAGACGGTGGGTAACATCGCAGACTACTCTTGGCTGCAAATCATACCCCTCTTTCCATCTTGGGACGGGTTTTAAAAGTTTATACACAAATTACCTTTCTTCCCAGATGAAACCAATGATTCATATTTCTTTGGAAACAAATACTTCTACGCCCCCAATGGCGCTTCAACTCCACAATTCGGTTTGTCCTAATTTCCTCGCTCTCCCTTGGAGCCCCTCCATTCTTGTCTGCCCAGGTGGGGAGAAGTATTTCCACGGCTCCCAGGCCTCACCTGTCCCGCTGAGCCGGCGTTCTCCATTTGCGGTCTTTTATTAATTCACACAACGTTTACATCTGTGCTATCCTAAAGGCCCTGACGAAGCGGAATCACCCGCGAAACGCGTAGGCCATTTTCTGTATAACATGCTGAGAACTAGCACATTCCTGAACTCAAATTGAATCATTAAAACTGTAATGTATCTTAAATTTTGTTTTTTAGAAAATAAAAATGTGTTTATTTTTGTATAATTATATTGTCTTTCATTTTTTGTACTCCTCTGAGGCACAATTATAGCCCCACTTTGTGCTCTCTCTTTTTTTTTATATATATTTACATATATCTTCTGGGATGGTGCCTCTGTAGGAGTAATGGTGTTCCACGCTCACCCCACCCCCACACATGATCTTCCAATGAGGGACACTAGTTCTAGTGACAATTTCCTGTCACTTCCTGTTGAGTCTACAGAACAGGAAGTGAAGGGTCATCCGTTTTCACTGCCCAAAACCAGCAAAGAGGAGACACCAGAACCAGGCGGGTGTTTGGCTTTTACCTCTCCAGCAATCCGTTCCTCATGGGTGGCACTTGGGGTATATATTCCCCTACATACTCAGCAATGGTGGGGTAAATCTCCGCCTTTATCCACAAAACTCCACTCTTTTGTTTACCAATAATGCCACAGATTGAGCAATCATATTATCAGAATCAGAAGTTCCCTCCCCCATGACAACGAATAAAAAATGTTCATCGAAAAAACTCACCTTCACCGTGTCAAACGGATGTCCAACCAAAACACCAGCTGCACCTGGAAAGACAGAGATTGGAGGGTCAGCATGAATACTCCCCACCTACAATATATATATATATATATATATATATATATATATATATATATATATCTCACTGTGTTCAGTATACAGATAGATCATGTCACTATATACAGACCCAAGATCATTAATGTCACATAATGGAGATGCTCCCCATCCCCCCCATACCTTCCGATCCTTAGATGTCAAATCCTCCTTACCGACTCCCCACCACTCCTCATGGACCCCCTACCATCGACTTACCATCACCGACTCCCCACTACCAACTTCACATCATCAACTCCTCCCCATCACTCCGCATCATCAACTTTCAATCACCGACTGCCCACCACGACTCATCGACTTTCCACCACCGACTCCCCACCATTCCGCATCATCGACTTCCCATCACCGACTCCCCACTATCAACTCCTCACCACTCACTGACTCTCCAACACTCCTCATCATCGACTCCTCATGGACTCCCTACCATCGACTTCCCATCACCGACTCCCCACTACCAACTTCACATCATCAACTCCTCCCCACCACTCCGCATCATCACCAACTGCTCACCACCTCACCACCGACACCCCACCACTGACTTTCCATTACTTACTCATCATCCACTCCCCAGCATTCCGCATCATTGACTTTCCACCGTCTCCCCACTATCGGCTCCTCACCACCAACTTCCCATCAGCGACTCCTCACCATTCATCATCATCGACTCCCCGCCATTGACTTCCCATCACCGACTCCCCACTACCAACTTCACATCATCAACTCCTCACCACCGACTCATCATTGACTTCCCACCACCGACTCCCCACCACTCTGCATCATCAAGTTTCCATCACCGACTCCCCACTACCAACTTCACATCATCAACTCCTCCGCATCATCGACTTTCCATCACCGACTCCTCACCACCGACTTCCCATCAGCGACTCCTCACCATTCATCATCATCGACTCCCCACCACCGACTCCTCACCACTCCTCATCACAGACTCCTCACCACACAGTGTTCACAGGGTGAAGATCATTTTTGTTTGTGCTTTTAGCTCCTGGAAGTGGCAAGGACATTGGATTTTTGGCAGATCAACAGGTCTGGCTGTCTATGTTCTCAATGCAGCCATCAGATCTGAGGAGTGGAATGGGTTGTCGGGTTCGGTTCTTGGGACAGATTTACTCCCAGGACAGACACGCTGCGTCTTCTGAAAATACAACTCAGCAGCTGGTTGGCCGATCCGGGATCAGAGAGATCCTCATAGGAGTGTCCAGGATGATGCCTGAACAAAGAAGGTGCCATCCTTCTGGAGAGGAGATCAGATGAAGGCATTGTGGGTGATAATAAACACCTGGCAGGGGGACACTCACATATTGCTATACTTTACAGTAAAGAATATTATTTTACACCCACTTGATACAAAACAGTTTATAGACTTCAAATATAAGAAAACAATAAAATTGTCCAGAATGCGTTATATTTTCCCTCTCTTACCATTCAGCTGTGTCCCCCCATCCCCCAACACCTTATCTGGAACGCCGGCGCCACTTTCTGACCATGGATGCAGCCATGAGCGCGGCACACAGTGTATTCACTTCACCTATGTACAGAGATCTGAGCTTATCTCCTTCCCAAGGATTCCCATCCCCCACACCTACTACCTTTCCTAACACCTCCCCCTCGCATTAGATTGTAAGCTCTCCTGCACAGGACCCTCTTGTATTGTATCTGTCCTCTCCCCCTTTATATTGTCTATAGAAATCCTGGATAATAAGGCGTCTTGCACACAATGCTCCCGTTTGAATATATATTTTTTCCAGCCGTTCCATTTTTTTTGTATTTTCACGCAAACCTGCAACCGATTCGCATTCACAAGATTGTAATGGAGGCGTAAATTACTGACCAAAAATAACGATTTTTCTATTTTTTTTACTTATTAATACACATCGCTTGTTTGCGCACATGCACATTACAATGAATGGGATCTCAGCGTGCAAGAGGCCTAATAATAATAATAATAATAATATAAGGCCCCAGTCACACCGGAGCGTTTTGTAGATTGAAGCCTGAAGCTACAAAACGCTGGAGGGGAAAAATCTATTATTCTCAATGGCGACGGTTCACATCTCCACTCCAAGTCGCCTGAAGCTGAACGCCTGAAGCTCAAACAAGTCCCGGACCCTTTTTTGTCGCTCAAAATTGAGCAGATTTGGGCGTTTTTCTTCTTTTAACATTGGTGACCTTTTGCCATGCACAAAATCACGGTAAAAAACGCAGCAAAATTGCGGTAAATTCGTGCGATTTTCTGCTTGAAAACGCTACGCTCAGGTGTGAATGCAGCCTAATAGTAATAATGATAATAATGTGCGGCGATGTTCTGGGCTATTGGAATATGAAGTGCTATACGAGTATTGCTCTCTGCAGCTTTTCATGTTTTCCAGGCTTTCCTTACCAGGTTTAGAGAGCTCAATAGCTCAAACTATAATTTAAACACATACCGGTAACCAGCAGTGACTCCTCCCCTTTAATGTCCCTCCCTCTGTATAGCTGTCTCTGAAGATTCAGTTACAGGCAGTGACTCCTCTGTATGGAAAGTCATGGATGTAGTCATATATATAGGAGAAGTGCGGAGGGGAGTGCGGAAGGGAGTGCGGAAGGGAGTGCAAAGAGTGCGGAAGGGAGTGCAAAGAGAGTGCGGAAGGAGTGCGGAAGAGAGCGCAGAGAGCGTGGAGGAAGTGCGCAGAGAGTGCGCGGAGGGAGTACGGAGAATGCGGAGGGGAGTGTGAATGGAGTGCGGAGAATGTGGAAGGGAGTGCAGACGGGGAGTGCGGAGAGAGTGCAGAGGGGAGTGCGGAGAGAGTGCAGAGGGGAGTGCGCAGAGAGCGTGGAGGAAGTGCACAGAGAGTGCAGAAGGGAGTGTGAATGGAGTGCGGAGAATGCGGAGGGGAGTGTGGAGAGAGTGCAGAGGGGAGTGCGGAAGGGAGTGCGAATGGAGTGCGGAGAATGTGGAAGGGAGTGCAGAGGGGAGTGCGTAAGGGAGTGTGGAAGGGAGTGTGAATGGAGTGCAGAGAATGTGGAAGGGAGTGCGGAGGGGAGTGCGGAGGGAGTGCAGAAGGGAGTGCGGAGAGTGCAGAGAGTGGGGAGGGAGTGCAGAGCGTGTGGGAGGGAGTGCAAAGAAAGTGCGGAAGGGAGTGCAAAGGGAGTGCGCAAGGGAGGAAGAGAGTGCGGAGGGAGAGTGGAGGGAGCGCAGAGAGTGCGGAGGAAGTGCAGAGAGTGCGGAAGAGAGTGAGGAGGAAGTGCACAGAGAGTGCGGAGGAAGTGCACAGAGAGTGCGGAGGAAGTGCACAGAGAGTGCGGAGGAAGTGCACAGAGAGTGCGGAGGAAGTGCACAGAGAGTGCGGAGGAAGTGCAGAGAGCGCGGAGGAAGTGCAGAGAGCGCGGAAGAGAGTGCGGAAGGGAGTGCAAAGGGAGTGCGCAAGGGAGGAAGAGAGTGCGGAGGGAGAGCGGAGGGAGTGCGGAGGAAGTGCAGAGAGTGCGGAAGAGAGTGAGGAGGAAGTGCACAGAGAGTGAGGAGGAAGTGCACAGAGAGTGAGGAGGAAGTGCACAGAGAGCGAGGAGGAAGTGCACAGAGAGCGAGGAGGAAGTGCACAGAGAGCACGGAGGAAGTGCACAGAGAGCGCGGAGGAAGTGCACAGAGAGCGCGGAGGAAGTGCAGAGAGCGCGGAAGAGAGTGTGGAAGAGAGTGCGGAGGAAGTGCGGAAGAGAGTGCGGAAGAGAGCGCGGAGGAAGTGCAGAGAGTGCGGGAGAGAGTGCGGAGGAAGTGCACAGAGAGCGCGGAGGAAGTGCAGAGAGTGTGGGAGAGAGAGTGCGGGAGAGAGTGCACAGAGAGCGTGGAGGAAGTGCGGAGGGAGCAGAGGGAGCGCAGAGAGCGCGGAAGAGAGAGTGCGGAGGAAGTGCAGAGAGCGCGGAAGAGAGAGTGCGGAGGAAGTGCAGAGAGCGCGGAAGAGAGAGTGCGGAGGAAGTGGGGAGGGAGTGAGAATGCAGCCTATCCAATCACTAGAGAGCGATGACATCACTGAGAATGGATTGTGATTGGTGGATAATGATGATTTGTGTCTCTCCTGTCGGGGGATGGGGAGGGTCTCAGGAATGTCTTTTTTGGAGTCCGATTTTTCGGTCATCTTGTGGGAAGCCCCTCCCCCATCGGTGTAGAATTCCAGCAGTCTGTGTAATGTGATCTCCCGGGAATGATAGGGATCTCTGGAATACTCGGAGCCGTGTATAGCAGGCTGGCTGTGATTGGTGGATTTGGGGGTGTGAGTCGGAGGTTGTCGCAGGGAACGCCTCCTTACTCCTAATTCAACATCAAGAAACCGGTCCTACGAGAGTCCACCAATCATCCATTATTCATAGGGAGCGTCTCCCCCTCCCCCTCCCCCGAGGGCGAAATGAATGAAAGTCAAATACTCCCTTATCAGCAAATCACACAAAGCCTGGACATTGTGGGAGGAGCATAATTCACCAGACCTCGTGTCCCCATTGGAAGATTTCTCCTCCATTCCTGTCCTGATGACACCCCAAATGTCAGATTTTCTTTCACTTCACAAAGAGAGCAGAAACCGAGAAAACCCGAGAGGGGACACGGACAGCGATAACACCTGCCAGGGGGTCTCCCCCCTCCCAACACCTGCCAGGGGGTTTCCCCCCTTCCAACACCTGCCAGGGGGTTTCCCCCCTTCCAACACCTGCCAGAGGGTCTCCCTCTACATCCAACACCTGCCAGGGGGTCTCCCGCCAACACCTGCCAGGGGGTCTTCCCCATCCATCCAACGCCTGCCAGGGGGTTTCCCCCAATACCTGCCAGGGGGTCTCCCCCCTCCCCCAACACCTGCCAGGGGGTCTACCACCAACTGCCAGAGGGTCTTCCCCCATCCATCCAACACCTGCCAGGGGGTCTCCCGCCAACACCTGCCAGGGGGTCTTCCCCATCCATCCAACACCTGCCAGCGGGGTCTCCCCAACACCTGTCAGGGGGTCTCCCCCCAACACCAACCAGGGGGTCTCCCACCAACACCTGCCAGGGGGTCTTCCCCCAACACCCGCCAACACCTGCCAGGGGGTCTTCCCCCATCCATCCAATGCCTGCCAAGGGTCTTCCCCTCCCCCAACACCTGCCAGGGGGTCTCCCCCAACATCTGCCAGGGGTCTTCCCCCTCCCCCAACATCTGTCAGGGGTCTCCCCCCAACACCTGCCGGGGGTTTCCTGCCAACACCTGTCAGGGTGTCTCCCCCCAACACCTGCCAGGGGGTCTTCCCCCAACACCTGCCAGGGGGTCTTCCCCCATCCATCCAACACCTGCCAGGAGGTCTCCCCCCTCCCCCAACACCTTCCAGGGGGTCTACCGCCAACACCTGCCAGGGGGGTCTTCCCCCATCCATCCAACACCTGCCAGGGGTCTCCCCCCTCCCCAACACCTGCCAGAGGGTCTTCCCCCATCCATCCAACACCTGCCAGGGGGTCTCACCCCAACACCTGCCAGGGGGTCTACCGCCATCTGCCAGGGGGTCTTCCCCCAACATCTGCCAGGGGGTCTCCCGCCAACACCTGCCAGGGGGTCTCCCCCCTCCCCCAACACCTGCCAGGGGGGTCTCCCCCCTCCCCCAACACCTGCCAGGGGGGTCTCCCGCAAACACCTGCCAGGGGGGTCTTCCGCCAACACCTGCCAGGGGGGTCTTTCCCCATCCATCCAACACCTGCCAGGGGGTCTCCCCCCCTCCCCCAACACCTTTCAGGGGGTCTACCGCCAACACCTGCCAGGGGGTCTTCCCCCATCCCGCCAACACCTGCCAGGGGGTGTCTCCCGCCAACACCTGCCAGGGGGTGTCTCCCGCCAACACCTGCCAGGGGGTCTTCCCCATCCATCCAACACCTGCCAGGGGGTCTCCCCCCAACACCTGCCAGGAGGTCTACCACCAACACCTGCCAGGGGGTCTACCACCAACACCTGCCAGGGGGTCTTCCCCCATCCATCCAACACCTGCCAGGGGGTCTACCGCCAACACTTGCCAGGGGGTCTTCCCCCATCCATCCAACACCTGCCAGGGGGTCTACCCCAACACCTGCCAGGGGGTCTACCCCCATCCATCCAACACCTGCAAGGGGGTGTCTCCCGCCAACACCTGCCCGGGGTGTTTCCGCCAACACCTGCCAGGGGGTGTCTCCCGCCAACACCTGCCAGGGGGTCTTCCCCATCCATCCAACACCTGCCAGGGGTCTACCGCCAACACCTGCCAGGGGGTCTACCGCCAATGCCTGCCAGGGGGTCTACCACCAACGCCTGCCAGGGGGTCTTCCCCCATCCATCCAACACCTGCCAGGGGGTCTACCACCAACGCCTGCCAGGGGGTCTTCCCCCATCCATCCAACACCTGCCAGGGGGTCTCCCACCAACACCTGCAAGGGGGTCTCCCACCAACACCTGCCAGGGGGGTCTCCCGCCAACACCTGCCAGGGGGTCTTCCCCCATCCATCCAACACCTGCCAGGGGGTCTTCCCCCATCCATCCAACATCTGCCAGGGGGTCTTCCCCTTCATCCAACACTAAAGAAAGTCTTGCTTTCAGTTATGCTTGAAATGCCGCCCCTCCCCCATCTCTGGGTCTTCCCTCAGGTGGGGGAAGGTCGGAGCTCTTTGATCCCCATTCATCCTAGATATGGAGGAGGACAATGTGCTGTACATCTCATCACTGTGATGTCATTTTATGGAGAGCTCCGCCCACCAACACTTCATTCTACTGATTTTTCTGACCAATAGAAATCCACTTGCTGTGCAAACCCAGATATGTCCACATAAAAGTAGCCGAGACCTCGTCACCACCACCGCCATGTGACCTCATCACCACCGCCATGTGACCTCATCACCACCGCCACCACGTGACCTCATCACCACCGCCACCACGTGACCTCATCACTACCATGTGACATCATCACCACCACCGCCACCGCCACGTGACCTCACCACCACCACGTGACCTCACCACCCCCATCATGTGATCTTATCACCACCACGTGACCTCACCACCACCATGTGACCTCATCACCACCACCGCCACGTGACCTCACCACCACCACGTGACCTCACCACCACCATGTGACCTCATCACAACCACCTCCACGTGACCTCATCACCACCACCACATGACCTCATCACCACCACCGCCACCACCACGTGACCTCATCATCACCACCACTGCCACGTGACCTCACCACCACCACCACGTGACCTCACCACCATCATGTGACCTCAGCACCACCACATGACCTCATCACCACCACCGCCACCACCACGTGACCTCATCACCACCACCATGTGACCTCATCACCACCACCGCCACGTGACCTCACCACCACCATGTGACCTTATCCCCACCACGTGACCTCATCACCACCACCGCCACGTGACCTCATCACCACCACCATGTGACCTCATCACTGGGCTGTACCTTGTGAGCTGCTGTGACACAATACCTGTACAGAACCCCCTCCCCCACCATCAGCGAGTTTATAGAGCGCCGCGGTGCAACTCTTCCACAATCTAATAAATGATACAAAAATCCCCCCCGATGTCCCTACAATTCCCTTCCACCAAGTGCAACATCTTCCATTTCATGTGTTCACCATTCCACCGCCGCAAATCACACCGCCGCAAATCCCACCGCCTCAAACCCCACCCCGCTGCCAATCTCACCCCTGCAAATCACACCGCCGCAAATCCCACCGCCTCAAACCCCACCCCGCTGCCAATCTCACCCCTGCAAATCACACCGCCGCAAATCCCACTGCCGCAAATCCCACCGCCTCAAACCCCACCCCGCTGCCAATCTCACCCCTGCAAATCACACCGCCGCAAATCCCACTGCCGCAAATCCCACCGCCTCAAACCCCACCCCGCTGCCAATCTCACCCCTGCAAATCACACCGCCGCAAATCCCACCGCCGCAAATCCCACCGCCTCAAACCCCACCCCGCTGCCAATCTCACCCCTGCAAATCACACCGCCGCAAATCCCACTGCCGCAAATCCCACCGCCTCAAACCCCACCCCGCTGCCAATCTCACCCCTGCAAATCACACCGCCGCAAATCCCACCGCCTCAAACCCCACCCCGCTGCCAATCTCACCCCTGCAAATCACACCGCCGCAAATCCCACTGCCGCAAATCCCACCGCCTCAAACCCCACCCCACTGCCAATCTCACCCCTGCAAATCACACCTCTGCAAATCCCACCGCCTCAAACCCCACCCCGCTGCCAATCTCACCCCTGCAAATCACACCGCCTCAAATCCCACCGCCTCAAACCCCACCCCGCTGCCAATCTCACCCCTGCAAATCACACCTCTGCAAATCCCACCTCTGCAAATCCCACCTCTGCAAATCCCACCTCTGCAAATCCCACCGCCTCAAACCCCACCCCGCTGCCAATCTCACCCCTGCAAATCACACCGCCTCAAATCCCACCGCCTCAAACCCCACCCCGCTGCCAATCTCACCCCTGCAAATCACACCTCTGCAAATCCCACCTCTGCAAATCCCACCTCTGCAAATCCCACCTCTGCAAATCCCACCGCCTCAAACCCCACCCCGCTGCCAATCTCACCCCTGCAAATCACACCGCCGCAAATCCCACTGCCGCAAATCCCACCGCCTCAAACCCCACCCCACTGCCAATCTCACCCCTGCAAATCACACCGCCGCAAATCCCACCGCCTCAAACCCCACCCCGCTGCCAATCTCACCCCTGCAAATCACACCCCCGCAAATCACACCGCCTCAAACCCCACCCCGCTGCCAATCTCACCCCTGCAAATCCCACTGCCGCAAATCCCACCGCCTCAAACCCCACCCCACTGCCAATCTCACCTCTGCAAATCACACCGCCGCAAATCCCACTGCCGCAAATCCCACCGCCTCAAACCCCACCCCGCTGCCAATCTCACCCCTGCAAATCACACCGCCTCAAATCCCACCGCCTCAAACCCCACACCGCTGCCAATCTCACCCCTGCAAATCACACCTCTGCAAATCCCACCGTCTCAAACCCCACCCCACTGCCAATCTCACCCCTGCAAATCACACCGCCGCAAATCCCACTGCCGCAAATCCCACCGCCTCAAACCCCACCCCACTGCCAATCTCACCCCTGCAAATCACACCCCGCTGCCAATCTCACCCCTGCAAATCACACCGCCGCAAATCCAACTGCCGCAAATCCCACCGCCTCAAACCCCACCCCGCTGCCAATCTCACCCCTGCAAATCACACCCCCGCAAATCCCACCGCCTCAAACCCCACCCCGCTGCCAATCTCACCCCTGCAAATCCCACTGCCGCAAATCCCACCGCCTCAAACCCCACCCCACTGCCAATCTCACCCCTGCAAATCACACCGCCGCAAATCCCACTGCCGCAAATCCCACCGCCTCAAACCCCACCCCACTGCCAATCTCACCCCTGCAAATCACACCGCCGCAAATCCCACTGCCGCAAATCCCACCGCCTCAAACCCCACCCCTCTGCCAATCTCACCCCTGCAAATCACACCCCACTGCCAATCTCACCCCTGCAAATCACACCCCCGCAAATCCCACCCCACTGCCAATCCCACCGCCACAAATCCCACCCCCCCAAATCCAAGCTTCCTTATTGGCCCTTGTACTCCTCAGGTGTGCCGCTTCTCTCTTCACTGTCCAATTACAGACTGGGGGTGGGACAAGACCTATAAGTGTTTATAAAAAATAAAAATTGCTGCAAATGAAAATCAGCTCCTGCCAGATGGAGCTGAACTGTGTGACAGAGCTGTGCAAACCTCAGGACTGGATGGATTACAAATCCTATGGCAGGCAAAACATCTATAAAATATATATACATACATACACTATACATTATATATACACACGGCATGTCAGCAGAGTTTTGGGTTCAACTTTATAAATGACACAACAGGAATGCCAAAAGTAAACTGAAGGGCACTTCATAGGATTGTCTGTAGTTATCAGTTCTCCTACAAACTCCAACATATACCCCCCGTGTGCCCCCCTCATCTCCCCCCGTGTGCCCCCCTCATCTCCCCCCGTGTGACCCCCTCACCCCTCCCGTGTGCCCCCTCATCTTCCCCCGTGTGCCCCCCCTCATCTTCCCCCTGTGTGCCCCCCTCATCTTCCCCCATGTGCCCCTTACCTGTGTGCCCCCCTCATCTCCCCCCGTGTGACCCCCTCACGCCCTCCCTCGTTCCCCATCTGTCATGGCAGAGCGCACACTGCAGCAGCCATGCAGGTAACAGAAACTGGCAGAGCAAACAGCGTGAGTCACCCCGCCGGTGCCAACGTCAGAGACTGGCAGAACCTGCGTGCCGCCTACATAATCCGCATTAAACTGCCTAATCGTCTGAGGATCATCTCCTTCCTCGCACTCAGCGACCTCATCTGATCGTCACAGAACAACGACCTACTGAAATGTCAGCAAGAGCCCCAAACCGTACAGATGTAGCACGCCTTATACCAGACCGTACAGACATAGCACGCCTTATACCAGACCGTACAGACGTAGCACGCCTTATACCAGACCGTACAGACATAGCACGCCTTATACCAGTCTGTACAGACATAGCGCGCCTTATACCAGTCCGTACAGACGTAGCACGCCTTATACCAGACCGTACAGACGTAGCACGCCTTATACCAGACCGTACAGACGTAGCACGCCTTATACCAAACTGTACAGACGTAGCACGCCTTATACCAGACCGTACAGACGTAGCACGCCTTATACCAGACCGTACAGACGTAGCACGCCTTATACCAGACCGTACAGACGTAGCACGCCTTATACCAGACCGTACAGACGTAGCACGCCTTATACCAGACCGTACAGACATAGCACGCCTTATACCAGTCTGTACAGACATAGCGCGCCTTATACCAGTCCGTACAGACATAGCGCGCCTTATACCAGTCCGTACAGACGTAGCACGCCTTATACCAGACCGTACAGACGTAGCACGCCTTATACCAGACCGTACAGACGTAGCACGCCTTATACCAGACCGTACAGACGTAGCACGCCTTATACCAGACTGTACAGACGTAGCACGCCTTATACCAGACCGTACAGACGTAGCACGCCTTATACCAGACCGTACAGACGTAGCACGCCTTATACCAGACCGTACAGACGTAGCACGCCTTATACCAGACCGTACAGACGTAGCACGCCTTATACCAGACCGTACAGACGTAGCACGCCTTATACCAGACCGTACAGACGTAGCACGCCTTATACCAGACCGTACAGACGTAGCACGCCTTATACCAGACCGTACAGACGTAGCACGCCTTATACCAGACCGTACAGACATAGCACGCCTTATACCAGTCTGTACAGACATAGCGCGCCTTATACCAGTCCGTACAGACGTAGCACGCCTTATACCAGACCGTAAAGACGTAGCACGTCTTATACCAGACCGTACAGACGTAGCGGGCGTTATACCAAACCACAGACGTAGCGTGCCTTATACCAGACCGTACAGACGTAGCGCGCCTCATACCAGACCGTACAGACGTAGCACGCCTTATACCAGACCGTACAGACGTAGCACGCCTTATACCAAACTGCACAGACGTAGCACGCCTTATACCAAACTGCACAGACGTAGCACGCCTTATACCAAACTGCACAGACGTAGCACGCCTTATACCAGACCGTACAGACATGGCGCGCCTTATACCACTGCGTACAGACGTAGCACGCCTTATACCAGAGTGCAGTACAACCGTATGGCGGCTCGGATACAGCCCGGGGAGGCGGTTCGGATACAGCCCGGGTGTCGGTTAATAAATTCTTTCATTCATCGAATGTACAAAGATTTTTCACATGAATATTCTTGTCTGAAAATGTATCTGTGTGGCCGGCATTTGGCTCGGTACAGCTATGCAGTTTGCTTTTTGCTGTGCATGTTGATTTTTGTGCACATGATTTGGCTGCGATTTGCGTTTGCTTTTTTTTTTTTTTTTTACTTTTTTATGGCCACTTTGTTGTTGGGATGATTTAAAAACACAAAACACAAATTGATGCAAAAACTCGGATACAGCCCAGGTGGCGTCTCGGATACAGCTCGGGGAGACGGCTGGGATACAGCCCGGGGAGACGGCTCGGATACAGCCCGGGGAGACGGCGGAGGCGGCTCGGATACAGCCCGGGGAGACGGCTCGGATACAGCCCGGGGAGACGGCTCGGATACAGCCCGGGGAGACGGCTCGGATACAGCCCGGGGAGACGGCTCGGATACAGCCCGGGGAGACGGCTCGGATACAGCCCGGGGAGACGGCTCGGATACAGCCCGGGGAGACGGCTCGGATACAGCCCGGGGAGACGGCTCGGATACAGCCCGGGGAGACGGCTCGGATACAGCCCGGGGAGACGGCTGGGATACAGCCTGGGGAGACGGCTCGGATACAGCCCGGGGAGGCGTTTGGATACAGCCCGGGGAGACGGCTCGGATACAGCCCGGGGAGACGGCTCGGATACAGCCCGGGGAGGCGGCTCGGATACACCCAGGGGAAGCGGCTCGGATACAGCCCAGGGGAGGCGGCTCGGATACAGCCCGGGGAAGCGGCTCGGATACAGCCCGGGGAGGCGGTTCGGATACAGCCCGGGGAGGCGGCTCGGATACAGCCCGGGGGAGGCGGCTCAGATACAGCCCGGGGGAGGCGGCTCGGATACAGCCCGGGGAAGCGGCTCGGATACAGCCCGGGAGAGGCGGCTCGGATACAGCCCAGGCGGCGGCTCGGATACAGCTCGGGGAGACGGCTGGGATACAGCCCGGGGAGACGGCTCGGATACAGCCCGGGGAGACGGCGGAGGCGGCTGGGATACAGCCCGGGGAGACGGCTCGGATACAGCCCGGGGAGGCGCTCGGATACAGCCCGGGGAGACGGCTCGGATACAGCCCGGGGAGGCGCTCGGATACAGCCCGGGGAGACGGCTCGGATACAGCCCGGGGAGGCGGCTCGGATACAGCCCGGGGAGGCGGCTCGGATACAGCCCGGGGAGGCGGCTCGGATACAGCCCGGGGAGGCGGCTCGGATACACCCCGGGGAAGCGGCTCGGATACAGCCCGGGGGAGGCGGCTCGGATACAGCCCGGGGAAGCGGCTCGGATACAGCCCGAGGAGGCGGTTCGGATACAGCCCGGGGAGGCGGCTCGGATACAGCCCGGGGGAGGCGGCTCGGATACAGCCCGGGGGAGGCGGCTCGGATACAGCCCGGGGAAGCGGCTCGGATACAGCCCGGGAGAGGCGGCTCGGATACAGCCCAGGCGGCGTCTCGGATACAGCTCGGGGAGACGGCTGGGATACAGCCCGGGGAGACGGCTCGGATACAGCCCGGGGAGACGGCGGAGGCGGCTCGGATACAGCCCGGGGAGACGGCTCGGATACAGCCCGGGGAGGCGCTCGGATACAGCCCGGGGAGACGGCTCGGATACAGCCCGGGGAGACGGCTCGGATACAGCCCGGGGAGACGGCTCGGATACAGCCCGGGGAGACGGCTCGGATACAGCCCGGGGAGACGGCTCGGATACAGCCCGGGGAGGCGGCTCGGATACAGCCCGGGGAGGCGGCTCGGATACAGCCCGGGGAGGCGGCTCGGATACAGCCCGGGGAGGCGGCTCGGATACAGCCCGGGGAGACGGCTCGGATACAGCCCGGGGAGACGGCTCGGATACAGCCCGGGGAGACGGCTCGGATACAGCCCGGGGAGACGGCTCGGATACAGCCCAGGCGGCGTCTCGGATACAGCTCGGGGAGACGGCTCGGATACAGCCCGGGGAGATGGCTCGGATACAGCCCGGGGAGACAGCGGAGGCGGCTGGGATACAGCCCGGGGAGACGGCTCGGATACAGCCCGGGGAGACGGCTCGGATACAGCCCGGGGAAGCGGCTCGGATACAGCCCGGGGAGACGGCTCGGATACAGCCCGGGGAGGCGGCTCGGATACAGCCCGGGGAGGCGGCTCGGATACAGCCCGGGGAGACGGCTCGGATACAGCCCAGGGAGACGGCTCGGATACAGCCCGGGGAGACGGCTCGGATACAGCCCGGGGAGACGGCTCGGATACAGCCCGGGGAGACGGCTCGGATACAGCCCGGGGAGGCGGCTCGGATACACCCAGGGGAAGCGGCTCGGATACAGCCCAGGGGAGGCGGCTCGGATACAGCCCGGGGAAGCGGCTCGGATACAGCCCGGGGAGGCGGTTCGGATACAGCCCGGGGAGGCGGCTCGGATACAGCCCGGGGGAGGCGGCTCGGATACAGCCCGGGGGAGGCGGCTCGGATACAGCCCGGGGAAGCGGCTCGGATACAGCCCGGGAGAGGCGGCTCGGATACAGCCCAGGCGGCGTCTCGGATACAGCTCGGGGAGACGGCTGGGATACAGCCCGGGGAGACGGCTCGGATACAGCCCGGGGAGACGGCGGAGGCGGCTGGGATACAGCCCGAGGAGGCGGTTCGGATACAGCCCGGGGAGGCGGCTCGGATACAGCCCGGGGGAGGCGGCTCGGATACAGCCCGGGGGAGGCGGCTCGGATACAGCCCGGGGAAGCGGCTCGGATACAGCCCGGGAGAGGCGGCTCGGATACAGCCCAGGCGGCGTCTCGGATACAGCTCGGGGAGACGGCTGGGATACAGCCCGGGGAGACGGCTCGGATACAGCCCGGGAGAGGCGGCTCGGATACAGCCCAGGCGGCGTCTCGGATACAGCCCGGGGAGACGGCTCGGATACAGCCCGGGGAGGCGCTCGGATACAGCCCGGGGAGGCGCTCGGATACAGCCCGGGGAGGCGGCTCGGATACAGCCCGGGGAGGCGGCTCGGATACAGCCCGGGGAGGCGGCTCGGATACAGCCCGGGGAGGCGGCTCGGATACAGCCCGGGGAGGCGGCTCGGATACAGCCCGGGGAGGCGGCTCGGATACAGCCCGGGGAGACGGCTCGGATACAGCCCGGGGAGACGGCTCGGATACAGCCCGGGGAGACGGCTCGGATACAGCCCGGGGAGACGGCTCGGATACAGCCCGGGGAGGCGGCTCGGATACACCCCGGGGAAGCGGCTCGGATACAGCCCGGGGGAGGCGGCTCGGATACAGCCCGGGGGAGGCGGCTCGGATACAGCCCGGGGGAGGCGGCTCGGATACAGCCCGGGGGAGGCGGCTCGGATACAGCCCGGGGAGGCGGCTCGGATACAGCCCGGGGAGGCGGCTCGGATACAGCCCGGGGAAGCGGCTCGGATACAGCCCGGGGGAGGCGGCTCGGATACAGCCCGGGGGAGGCGGCTCGGATACAGCCCGGGGGAGGCGGCTCGGATACAGCCCGGGGGAGGCGGCTCGGATACAGCCCGGGGAGGCGGCTCGGATACAGCCCGGGGAGACGGCTCGGATACAGCCCGGGGAGACGGCTCGGATACAGCCCGGGGAGACGGCTCGGATACAGCCCGGGGAGACGGCTCGGATACAGCCCGGGGAGGCGGCTCGGATACACCCCGGGGAAGCGGCTCGGATACAGCCCGGGGGAGGCGGCTCGGATACAGCCCGGGGGAGGCGGCTCGGATACAGCCCGGGGAGGCGGCTCGGATACAGCCCGGGGAAGCGGCTCGGATACAGCCCGGGGAGGCGGTTCGGATACAGCCCGGGGGAGGCGGCTCGGATACAGCCCGGGGAAGCGGCTCGGATACAGCCCGGGAGAGGCGGCTCGGATACAGCCCGGGGCAGGCGGCTCGGATACAGCCCGGGGAAGTGGCTCGGATACAGCCCGGGGAGACGGCTCGGATACAGCCCGGGGAAGCGGCTCGGATACAGCCCGGGAGAGGCGGCTCGGATACAGCCCGGGGAAGCGGCTCGGATACAGCCCGGGAGAGGCGGCTCGGATACAGCCCGGGGAAGTGGCTCGGATACAGCCCGGGGGAGGCGGCTCGGATACAGCCCGGGGAAGTGGCTCGGATACAACCCGGGAGAGGCGGCTCGGATACAGCCCGGGAGAGGCGGCTCGGATACAGCCCGGGAGAGGCGGCTCGGATACAGCCCGGGAGAGGCGGCTCGGATACAGCCTGGGAGAGGCGGCTCAGATACAGCCCGGGGAAGTGGCTCGGATACAGCCCAGGGGAGGCGGCTCAGATACAGCCCGGGGAAGCGGCTCGGATACAGCCCGGGAGAGGCGGCTCGGATACAGCCGGAAGAGGCGGCTCGGATACAGCCCGGGGAAGCGGCTCGGATACAGCCCGGGGAAGCGGCTCGGATACAGCCCGGGAGAGGCGGCTCGGATACAGCCCGGGAGAAGTGGCTCGGGTACAGCCCGGGGAAGCGGCTCGGATACAGCCCGGGGGAGGCGGCTCGGATACAGCCCGGGGAGACGGCTCGGATACAGCCCGGGGGAGGCGGCTCGGATACAGCCCGGGGAGACGGCTCGGATACAGCCCGGGGAGGCGGCTCGGATACAGCCCGGGGAGGCGGTTCAGATACAGCCCGGGGGAGGCGGCTCGGATACAGCCCGGGGAGACGGCTCGGATACAGCCCGGGGGAGGCGGCTCGGATACAGCCCGGGGAGACGGCTCGGATACAGCCCGGGGAGGCGGCTCGGATACAGCCCGGGGGAGGCGGCTCGGATACAGCCCGGGGAGGCGGCTCGGATACAGCCCGGGGAGGCGGTTCGGATACAGCCCGGGGGAGGCGGCTCGGATACAGCCCGGGGAGACGGCTCGGATACAGCCCGGGGGAGGCGGCTCGGATACAGCCCGGGGAGACGGCTCGGATACAGCCCGGGGAGGCGGCTCGGATACAGCCCGGGGGAGGCGGCTCGGATACAGCCCGGGGAGACGGCTCGGATACAGCCTGGGGGAGGCGGCTCGGATACAGCCCGGGGAGACGGCTCGGATACAGCCCGGGGAGGCGGCTCGGATACAGCCCGGGGGAGGCGGCTCGGATACAGCCCGGGGAGGCGGCATCTCGGATACAGCCCGGGGAGGCGGCTCGGATACAGCCCGGGAGAAGTGGCTCGGATACAGCCCGGGGAGGCGGCTCGGATACAGCCCGGGGGAGGCGGCTCGGATACAGCCCGGGGGAGGCGGCTCGGATACAGCCCGGGGAGACGGCTCGGATACAGCCTGGGGGAGGCGGCTCGGATACAGCCCGGGGAGACGGCTCGGATACAGCCCGGGGAGGCGGCTCGGATACAGCCCGGGGGAGGCGGCTCGGATACAGCCCGGGGAGGCGGCATCTCGGATACAGCCCGGGGAGGCGGCTCGGATACAGCCCGGGAGAAGTGGCTCGGATACAGCCCGGGGAGGCGGCTCGGATACAGCCCGGGGGAGGCGGCTCGGATACAGCCCGGGGGAGGCGGCTCGGATACAGCCCGGGAGGCCATGATGTGCAGAACACCCTGAAGTGTAAACCGTCAGGAACCCCAAAACTTCCATCAGAAGTGAGAGGAATGAAGGTGATTCCTGATTGGCTGATGAGGATTATCACTGTATAAATCATTGGATTGTATAGATTATTGATCATCGTCCCTCTATAGAAGATTACATTGTATCACACACTATGGATGATCTCTATATATATTATGGGATGTCGGGGTCTCTATTGATCTCTCTCTATATATATATATATATTATGGGATGTCGGGGTCTCTATTGATCTCTATATATATATATATATTATGGGATGTCGGGGTCTCTATTGATCTCTATATATATATATATATATTATGGGATGTCGGGGTCTCTATTGATCTCTCTCTCTATATATATATTTATATTATGGGATGTCGGGTCTCCATTGATCTCTATATATATATATATTATGGGATGTTGGGGTCTCTATTGATCTCTATATATATTATGGGATGTCGGGTCTCCATTGATCTCTATATATATTATGGGATGTCGGGGTCTCTATCGATCTCTTTATATATTATGGGATGTCGGGGTCTCTATCTCTCTCTCTCTCTATATATATATTATGGGATGTCGGGGTCTCTATCTCTCTCTATATATATATATATATATATATATATTATGGGATGTCGGGGTCTCTATTGGTCTCTATATATATTATGGGATGTCGGGGTCTCTATTGGTCTCTATATATATTATGGGATGTCGGGGTCTCTATATATATTATGGGATGTCGGGGTCTCTATTGGTCTCTATATATATTATGAGATGTCGGGGTCTCTATATATATTATGGGATGTCGGGGTCTCTATTGGTCTCTCACCTCCGACACATCCAGCCAGGAAATCCATCGCCGTGTCCGGGATCGGATCAGATCGGATCGGTTCGGGTCGCGGTGGCCCCGGGATAGGAGTGATGATTGGGGCCCCAGTCGCGGTGGTGGGAGGGTCTGGGGGCGGGGCGGAGTGGGGGGCGGTGCTGGGAGTGGGCGGGGCGGCGTGACGTACTGTTTTTTATCTTCTATTCCTGGATCCCCAACAAGGTGTAGAAATCCTTCTATGGGAGGAGCGCCGCATCCAATCAGAGGAGGAGAACGGGACAACACCCCCCGGGACCCGCCCCCTACACACCGCGCGGGACCCGCCCCCCACACATTCCCGAGACACGCCCCCCGACACACAGACTCCTCCTCTGTGGGTGGAGCTCCATTCATAGTAATAATAATAATACATAGGAGACACTGGGGGGAGGGGAGCTCCATCCATAATAATAATAATACATAGGAGACACCGGGGGGAGGGGGAGCTCCATCCATAATAATAATAATACATAGGAGACACCGGGGGGAGGGGAGCTCCATCCATAATATAATACATAGGAGACACTGGGGGAGGGGGGCTCCATCCATAATAATAATAATACATAGGAGACACCGGGGGGAGGGGAGCTCCATCCATAATATAATACATAGGAGACACCGGGGGGAGGGGGAGCTCCATCCATAATAATAATAATACATAGGAGACACCGGGGGAGGGGGAGCTCCATAATAATAATAATAATACATAGGAGACACCGGGGGAGGGGGAGCTCCATCCATAATATAATACATAGGAGACACCGGGGGAGGGGGCTCCATCCATAATAATAATACATAGGAGACACCGGGGGGAGGGGGGGCTCCATCCATAATAATAATACATAGGAGACACCGGGGGGAGGGGGGCTCCATCCATAATAATAATACATAGGAGACACCGGGGGGAGGGGGGGGCTCCATCCATAATAATAATACATAGGAGACACTGGGGGGAGGGGGGCTCCATCCATAATAATAATACATAGGAGACACTGGGGGAGGGGGAGCTCCATCCATAATAATAATAATACATAGGAGACACCGAGGGGAGGGGGGGGCTCCATCCATAATAATAACACATAGGAGACACTGGGGGGAGGGGGGGCTCCATCCATAATAATAATACATAGGAGACACCGGGGGAGGGGGCTCCATCCATAATAATAATACATAGGAGACACCGGGGGGAGGGGGAGCTCCATAATAATAATAATAATACATAGGAGACACCGGGGGAGGGGGAGCTCCATCCATAATATAATACATAGGAGACACCGGGGGAGGGGGCTCCATCCATAATAATAATACATAGGAGACACCGGGGGGAGGGGGGGCTCCATCCATAATAATAATACATAGGAGACACCGGGGGGAGGGGGGCTCCATCCATAATAATAATACATAGGAGACACCGGGGGGAGGGGGGGGCTCCATCCATAATAATAATACATAGGAGACACTGGGGGGAGGGGGGCTCCATCCATAATAATAATACATAGGAGACACTGGGGGAGGGGGAGCTCCATCCATAATAATAATAATACATAGGAGACACCGAGGGGAGGGGGGGGCTCCATCCATAATAATAACACATAGGAGACACTGGGGGGAGGGGGGGCTCCATCCATAATAATAATACATAGGAGACACTGGGGGGAGGGGGGCTCCATCCATAATAATAATACATAGGAGACACCGGGGGAGGGGGCTCCATCCATAATAATAATACATAGGAGACACCGGGGGGAGGGGGCTCCATCCATAATAATAATACATAGGAGACACTGGGGGGCGGGGGAGCTCCATCCATAATAATAATACATAGGAGACACTGGGGGGAGGGGGGCTCCATCCATAATAATAATACATAGGAGACACTGGGGGGAGGGGGGCTCCATCCATAATAATAATACATAGGAGACACTGGGGGGAGGGGGGCTCCATCCATAATAATAATACATAGGAGACACTGGGGGGAGGGGGGCTCCATCCATAATAATAATACATAGGAGACACCGGGGGGAGGGGGGGCTCCATCCATAATAATAATACATAGGAGACACCGGGGGGAGGGGGGGCTCCATCCATAATAATAATACATAGGAGACACTGGGGGGAGGGGGAGCTCCATGCATAATAATAATAATACATAGGAGACACCGGGGGGAGGGGGGCTCCATCCATAATAATAATACATAGGAGACACCGGGGGGAGGGGGAGCTCCATCCATAATAATAATAATACATAGGAGACACCGGGGAGGGGAGCTCCATCCATAATAATAATACATAGGAGACACTGGGGGGAGGGGGAGCTCCATCCATAATAATAATACATAGGAGACACTGGGGGGAGGGGGGGCTCCATCCATAATAATAATACATAGGAGACACTGGGGGGAGGGGGAGCTCCATCCATAATAATAATACATAGGAGACACGGGGGAGGGGGCTCCATCCATAATAATAATACATAGGAGACACTGGGGGGAGGGGGAGCTCCACCCATAATAATAATACATAGGAGACACGGGGGGAGGGGGAGCTCCATCCATAATAATAATACATAGGAGACAACGGGGGGAGCTCCATCCATAATAATAATACATAGGAGACACTGGGGGGAGGGGAGCTCCATCCATAATAATAATACATAGGAGACACGGGGGGAGGGGGGCTCCATCCATAATAATAATAATAATACATAGGAGACACCGGGGGGAGCTCCATCCATAATAATAATACATAGGAGACACTGGGGGGAGGGGAGCTCCATCCATAATAATAATACATAGGAGACACTGGGGGGAGGGGGAGCTCCACCCATAATAATAATACATAGGAGACACGGGGGGAGGGGGAGCTCCATCCATAATAATAATAATAATAATAATAATACATAGGAGACACTGGGGGGAGGGGGAGCTCCATCCATAATAATAATACATAGGAGACACCGGGGGGAGGGGAGCTCCATCCATAATAATAATAATACATAGGAGACACCGGGGGAGGGGGAGCTCCATCCATAATAATAATACATAGGAGACACTGGGGGGAGGGGAACTCCATCCATAATAATAATACATAGGAGACACCGGGGGGAGGGGAGCTCCATCCATAATAATAATAATACATAGGAGACACCGGGGGGAGGGGGAGCTCCATCCATAATAATAATAATACATAGGAGACACCGGGGGGAGGGGGAGCTCCATCCATAATAATAATACATAGGAGACACCGGGGGGAGGGGAGCTCCATCCATAATAATAATAATACATAGGAGACACCGGGGGAGGGGGAGCTCCATCCATAATAATAATACATAGGAGACACTGGGGGGAGGGGAACTCCATCCATAATAATAATACATAGGAGACACCCTGGGGAGGGGAGCTCCATCCATAATAATAATAATACATAGGAGACACCGGGGGGAGGGGGAGCTCCATCCATAATAATAATAATACATAGGAGACACCGGGGGGAGGGGGAGCTCCATCCATAATAATAATACATAGGAGACACTGGGGGGAAGGGAGCTCCATCCATAATAATAATACATAGGAGACACTGGGGGGGAAGGGAGCTCCATCCATAATAATAATACATAGGAGACACTGGGGGAGGGGAGCTCCATCCATAATAATAATACATAGGAGACACCAGGGGGAGGGGTGGCTCCATCGATAATAATAATACATAGGAGACACTGGGAGGAGAGGGAGCTCCATCCATAATAATAATACATAGGAGACACTGGGGGAGGGGGGGCTCCATCCATAATAATAATACATAGGAGACACTGGGGGGAGGGGAGCTCCATCCATAATAATAATACATAGGAGACACTGGGGGGAGGGGAGGGGGGGCTCCATCCATAATAATAATACATAGGAGACACTGGGGGGAGGGGAGCTCCATCCATAATAATAATACATAGGAGACACTGGGGGGAGGGGAGCTCCATCCATAATAATAATACATAGGAGACACTGGGGGGAGGGGAGGGGGGGCTCCATCCATAATAATAATACATAGGAGACACCGGGGGGAGGGGAACTCCATCCATAATAATAATACATAGGAGACACTGGGGGGAGGGGAGCTCCATCCATAATAATAATACATAGGAGACACTGGGGGGAGGGGAGGGGGGGCTCCATCCATAATAATAATACATAGGAGACACTGGGAGGAGAGGGAGCTCCATCCATAATAATAATACATAGGAGACACTGGGGGGAAGGGAGCTCCATCCATAATAATAATACATAGGAGACACCGGGGGGAGGGGAACTCCATCCATAATAATAATAATACATAGGAGACACTGGGGGGAGGGGAGGTCCATAATAATAATAATAATACATAGGAGACACTGGGGGGAGGGGGGCTCCATCCATAATAATAAAACATAGGAGACACCGGGGGGAGGGGGCTCCATCCATAATAATAATACATAGGAGACACTGGGGGGAGGGGGGCTCCATCCATAATAATAATACCATAGGAGACACTGGGGGGAGGGGGGGCTCCATCCATAATAATAATACATAGGAGACATCGGGGGGAGGGGGCTCCATCCATAATAATAATACATAGGAGACACTGGGGGGAGGGGAGCTCCATCCATAATAAGGGAGCAGCATCCTCTCTTGCAATACGAGCTCCAATGGATGATGCTGGGGCGTAGACGATCGCCTCCTCAGTTGCCATACCGTGGCCCAGTCCATGTTGTAGGCCCGAGGCAATTCGGTGGGCTGCTCAACTTTAAACGTGTACTCTCCACACCTCTTACATCTAGAGAATGGCCGAGGGTTGCTGACCAGGCTTTCGCGCTTTCCGCATAACATGCCTAGGCCCTCGATGTCTCCAGTAGTGTACAGTATAAACCGCCGCTGCGGCAGCAGGCGAATGCCCGTGTCTGTGAGCACGGTGCCAGGCAGCTGTATTCCTGCGGGACCCCTTCCAAGAGGCATCCTGGGTCCTGACACAGACTGCATACCCGGAGCACGGTACATCCTCAAAGAAATTTTTCTCCAACACTCCCAAAAAAAATATCAACTGGTCTTTCCTCCTTCCTCAACACACTCTCATGCGGTGCCTCATGCAGGAAAGAACAACTGAGACTCCTCCCACTGGGATGCTTGGGTTGCGCAACTTCGTGGGCTTTTCGGCAAGGGCTCCTCCCACGCTTACGCACCCCAGTGAAAGTCCGAGTAAAGATGGCGCTGATGGCGCAGTTCCAACCACAACCCTCTGTCCTTACTTTAGAACGTGTACAGTTCCTTTGTGGGGTAACGGTAAATCCCGGACGAGCCCCCACATGTAGCACTAACCCCCGAAGGAGCTGCTGGTTATTTTTGGGCTTATCGTTACCTTTTGTTCTCCTTGTTGCACGTCTAGGGGATGTCCCGTGGTAGGTGGCCCAGTAACTCGAGACTGACAATAGATCCACTTGAATGTATTTTATTTGCAAAACTCAAACAATTGAACAGTCTTTCAACTTGGGATCAGAGGGTTGGGAAGGAAGTTCAGGTACTCTTAAGTATCAAACTTAAAACACATTGAAGAACTTGCTTACTTTGACTGCATCCAGAGAACAGCCAATCACAGCTGGATGATCACTCAGGTTGGAAAGTCCTCTCACAAGGCCTAGCAGCCAACTTGGTGCTTCCTCAGGAACAAGTCTCTGCCACAGACGTTGTTGCAGAACACGGAGGGAAACTAAGCTGTAGAACACTTGTAGGATTCCTGGATCTTTCAGCCTGCTTGGCGATATCCACAAGACCGGATTCTCTCGGTTACTTCAGCCCTTCCAGGCTCTTACTAAGAAAACCAACCCGTACGTGGTGACCCAGCGGTCTCCCGGTGTGAGAAGGAGGGAGGGGCTCCATGACCCAGCAGTCTCCCTGTGAGAAGGAGGGAGGGGCTCCGTGACCCAGCGGTCTTCCTGTGTGAGAAGGAGGGAGGGGCTCCGTGACCCAGCGGTCTCCAACTGTGTGAAGGAGGGAGGGGCTCCGTGACCCAGCGGTGTCCCTTTGTGAGGAGGGAGGGGCTCCGTGACCCAGCGGTCTCCCTCTGTGAGAAGGAGGGAGGGGCTCCGTGCCCCAGCGGTCTCCCTCTTTGAGAAGGAGGGAGGGGCTCCGTGCCCCAGCGGTCTCCATCTGTGAAATGGAAGGAGGGGCTCCGTGACCCAGCTGTCTCCCAGTGTGAGAAGGAGGGAGGGGCTCCGTGACCCAGCGGTCTCCCTGTGTGAGAAGGAGGGAGGGGCTCCGTGACCAAGCGATCTCCAACTGTGTGAAGGAGGGAGGGGCTCCATGCCCCAGCGGTCTCCCTCTGTGAGAAGGAGGGAGGGGCTCCGTGACCCAGCGGTCTCCATCTGTGAGAAGGAAGGAGGGGCTCCGTGCTCCAGCAGTCTCCCTCTGTGAGAAGGAGGGAGGGGCTCCGTGCCCCAGCGGTCTCCCTCTGTGAGAAGGAGGGAGGGGCTCCGTGCCCCAGCGGTCTCCCTCTGTGAGAAGGAAGGAGGGGCTCCGTGACCCAGCGGTCTACATCTGTGATAAGGAAGGAGGGGCTCCGTGACCCAGCGGTCTCCCAGTGTGAGAAGGAGGGAGGGGCTCCGTGACCCAGCGGTCTCCCTGTGTGAGAAGGAGGGAGGGGCTCCGTGACCAAGCGGTCTCCCTGTGAGAAGGAGGGAGGGGCTCCATGACCCAGCGGTCTTCCTGTGTGAGAAGGAGGGAGGGGCTCCGTGACCCAGCGGTCTCCAACTGTGTGAAGGATGGAGGGGCTCCGTGACCCAGCGGTCTCCCTCTGTTAGAAGGAGGGAGGGGCTACGTGACCCAGCGGTCTCCCTGTGTGAGAAGGAGGGAGGGGCTCCGTGACCCAGCGATCTCCAACTGTGTGAAGGAGGGAGGGGCTCCGTGACCCATTGGTCTCCCTTTGTGAGAAGGAGGGAGGGGCTCCGTGACCCAGCGGTCTCCAACTGTGTGAAGGAGGGAGGGGCTCCGTGACCCAGCGGTCTCCCTGTGTGAGAAGGAGGGAGGGGCTCCGTGACCCAGCGGTCTCTATCTGTGAGAAGGAGGGAGGGGCTCCGTGACCCAGCAGTCTCCATCTGTGAGAAGGAGGAAGGGGCTCTGTGACCCAGCGGTCTCCCTCTGTGAGAAGGAGGGAGGGGCTCCGTGCCCCAGCTGTCTCCCTCTGTGAGAAGGAGGGAGGGGCTCCGTGCCCCAGCGGTCTCCAACTGTGTGAAGGAGGGAGGGGCTCCGTGACCCAGCGGTGTCCCTTTGTGAGGAGGGAGGGGCTCCGTGACCCAGCGGTCTCCCTCTGTGAGAAGGAGGGAGGGGCTCCGTGCCCCAGCGGTCTCCCTCTTTGAGAAGGAGGGAGGGGCTCCGTGCCCCAGCGGTCTCCATCTGTGAAATGGAAGGAGGGGCTCCGTGACCCAGCTGTCTCCCAGTGTGAGAAGGAGGGAGGGGCTCCGTGACCCAGCGGTCTCCCTGTGTGAGAAGGAGGGAGGGGCTCCGTGACCAAGCGATCTCCAACTGTGTGAAGGAGGGAGGGGCTCCATGCCCCAGCGGTCTCCCTCTGTGAGAAGGAGGGAGGGGCTCCGTGACCCAGCGGTCTCCATCTGTGAGAAGGAAGGAGGGGCTCCGTGCTCCAGCAGTCTCCCTCTGTGAGAAGGAGGGAGGGGCTCCGTGCCCCAGCGGTCTCCCTCTGTGAGAAGGAGGGAGGGGCTCCGTGCCCCAGCGGTCTCCCTCTGTGAGAAGGAAGGAGGGGCTCCGTGACCCAGCGGTCTACATCTGTGATAAGGAAGGAGGGGCTCCGTGACCCAGCGGTCTCCCAGTGTGAGAAGGAGGGAGGGGCTCCGTGACCCAGCGGTCTCCCTGTGTGAGAAGGAGGGAGGGGCTCCGTGACCAAGCGGTCTCCCTGTGAGAAGGAGGGAGGGGCTCCATGACCCAGCGGTCTTCCTGTGTGAGAAGGAGGGAGGGGCTCCGTGACCCAGCGGTCTCCAACTGTGTGAAGGATGGAGGGGCTCCGTGACCCAGCGGTCTCCCTCTGTTAGAAGGAGGGAGGGGCTACGTGACCCAGCGGTCTCCCTGTGTGAGAAGGAGGGAGGGGCTCCGTGACCCAGCGATCTCCAACTGTGTGAAGGAGGGAGGGGCTCCGTGACCCATTGGTCTCCCTTTGTGAGAAGGAGGGAGGGGCTCCGTGACCCAGCGGTCTCCAACTGTGTGAAGGAGGGAGGGGCTCCGTGACCCAGCGGTCTCCCTGTGTGAGAAGGAGGGAGGGGCTCCGTGACCCAGCGGTCTCTATCTGTGAGAAGGAGGGAGGGGCTCCGTGACCCAGCAGTCTCCATCTGTGAGAAGGAGGAAGGGGCTCTGTGACCCAGCGGTCTCCCTCTGTGAGAAGGAGGGAGGGGCTCCGTGCCCCAGCTGTCTCCCTCTGTGAGAAGGAGGGAGGGGCTCCGTGCCCCAGCGGTCTCCCTCTTTGAGAAGGAGGGAGGGGCTCCGTGCCCCAGCGGTATCCATCTGTGAAATGGAAGGAGGGGCTCCGTGACCCAGCTGTCTCCCTGTGTGAGAAGGAGGGAGAGGCTCCGTGACCCAGCGATCTCCAACTGTGTGAAGGAGGGAGGGGCTCCATGCCCCAGCGGTCTCCCTCTGTGAGAAGGAGGGAGGGGCTCCGTGACCCAGCGGTCTTCATCTGTGAGAAGGAAGGAGGGGCTCCGTGACCCAGCGGTCTCCATCTGTGATAAGGAAGGAGGGGCTCCGTGACCCAGCGGTCTCCCTGTGTGAGAAGGAGGGAGGGGCTCCGTGACCCAGCGGTCTCCCTGTGAGAAGGAGGGAGGGGCTCCGTGACCCAGCGGTCTTCCTGTGTGAGAAGGAGGGAGGGGCTCCGTGACCCAGCAGTCTCCAACTGTGTGAAGGAGGGAGGGGCTCCGTGACCCATTGGTCTCCCTTTGTGAGAAGGAGGGAGGGGCTCCGTGACCCAGCGGTCTCCAACTGTGTGAAGGAGGGAGGGGCTCCGTGACCCAGCGGTCTCCCTGTGTGAGAAGGAGGGAGGGGCTCCGTGACCCAGCGGTCTCTATCTGTGAGAAGGAGGGAGGGGCTCCGTGACCCAGCAGTCTCCATCTGTGAGAAGGAGGAAGGGGCTCTGTGACCCAGCGGTCTCCCTCTGTGAGAAGGAGGGAGGGGCTCCGTGCCCCAGCTGTCTCCCTCTGTGAGAAGGAGGGAGGGGCTCCGTGCCCCAGCGGTCTCCCTCTTTGAGAAGGAGGGAGGGGCTCCGTGCCCCAGCGGTATCCATCTGTGAAATGGAAGGAGGGGCTCCGTGACCCAGCTGTCTCCCTGTGTGAGAAGGAGGGAGAGGCTCCGTGACCCAGCGATCTCCAACTGTGTGAAGGAGGGAGGGGCTCCATGCCCCAGCGGTCTCCCTCTGTGAGAAGGAGGGAGGGGCTCCGTGACCCAGCGGTCTTCATCTGTGAGAAGGAAGGAGGGGCTCCGTGACCCAGCGGTCTCCATCTGTGATAAGGAAGGAGGGGCTCCGTGACCCAGCGGTCTCCCTGTGTGAGAAGGAGGGAGGGGCTCCGTGACCCAGCGGTCTCCCTGTGAGAAGGAGGGAGGGGCTCCGTGACCCAGCGGTCTTCCTGTGTGAGAAGGAGGGAGGGGCTCCGTGACCCAGCAGTCTCCAACTGTGTGAAGGAGGGAGGGGCTCCGTGACCCAGCGGTCTCCCTCTGTTAGAAGGAGGGAGGGGCTACGTGACCCAGCGGTCTCCCTGTGTGAGAAGGAGGGAGGGGCTCCGTGACCCAGCGATCTCCAACTGTGTGAAGGAGGGAGGGGCTCCGTGACCCATTGGTCTCCCTTTGTGAGAAGGAGGAAGGGGCTCCGTGACCCAGCGGTCTCCAACTGTGTGAAGGAGGGAGGGGCTCCGTGACCCAGCGGTCTCCCTGTGTGAGAAGGAGGGAGGGGCTCCGTGACCCAGCGGTCTCTATCTGTGAGAAGGAGGGAGGGGCTCCGTGACCCAGCAGTCTCCATCTGTGAGAAGGAGGAAGGGGCTCTGTGACCCAGCGGTCTCCCTCTGTGAGAAGGAGGGAGGGGCTCCGTGCCCCAGCGGTCTCCCTCTTTGAGAAGGAGGGAGGGGCTCTGTGCCCCAGCGGTATCCATCTGTGAAATGGAAGGAGGGGCTCCGTGACCCAGCTGTCTCCCTGTGTGAGAAGGAGGGAGGGGCTCCGTGACCCAGCGATCTCCAACTGTGTGAAGGAGGGAGGGGCTCCATGCCCCAGCGGTCTCCCTCTGTGAGAAGGAGGGAGGGGCTCCGTGACCCAGCGGTCTTCATCTGTGAGAAGGAAGGAGGGGCTCCGTGACCCAGCGGTCTCAATCTGTGATAAGGAAGGAGGGGCTCCGTGACCCAGCGGTCTCCCTGTGTGAGAAGGAGGGAGGGGCTCCATGACCCAGTGGTCTCCCTGTGAGAAGGAGGGAAGGGCTCCGTGACCCAGCGGTCTTCCTGTGTGAGAAGGAGGGAGTGGCTCCGTGACCCAGCGGTCTCCAACTGTGTGAAGGAGGGAGGGGCTCCGTGACCCAGCGGTCTCCCTCTGTGAGAAGGAGGGAGGGGCTCCGTGACCCAGCGGTCTCCATCTGTGAGAAGGAGGGAGGGGCTCCGTGACCCAGCGGTCTCCCTGTGTGAAGGAGGGAGGGGTTCCATGACCCAGCAGTCTCCCTGTGTGAAGGAGGGAGGGGTTCCATGACCCAGTGGTCTCCCTGTGTGAAAAGGAGGGAGGGGCTCCGTGACCCAGCAGTCTCTAACTGTGTGAAGGAGGGAGGGGTTCCGTGACCCAGCAGTCTCCCTGTGTGAGAAGGAGGGAGGGGCTCCGTGCCCCAGCGGTCTCCATCTGTGAGGATGAGGGAGGGGCTCCGTGACCCAGCGGTCTCCCTGTGTGAGAAGGAGGGAGGGGCTCCGTGACCCAGCGGTCTCCATCTGTGAGAAGGAAGGAGGTGCTCCATGACCCAGCGCTCTCCATCTCTGAGAAGGAAGGAGGGGCTCCGTGACCCAGTGTTCCCCCTGTGTGAGAAGGAGAGAGGGGCTCCGTGACCCAGCGGTCTCCCTGTGTGAGAAGGAGGAAGGGGCTCCGTGACCTAGCGGTCTCCAACTGTGTGAAGGAGGAAGGGGCTCCGTGACCCAGCGGTCTCCATCTGTGAGAAGGAAAGAGGGGCTCCGTGACCCAGCGGTCTTCATCTGTGAAATGGAAAGAGGGGCTCCGTGACCCAGCTGTCTCCCTGTGTGAGAAGGAGGGAGGGGCTCCGTGACCAATCGGTCTCCCTCTGTGAGAAGGAGGGAGGGGCTCCGTGCCCCAGCGGTCTCCCTCTGTGAGAAGGAGGGAGGGGCTCCGTGACCCAGCGGTCTCCATCTGTGAGAAGGAATGAGGGGCTCCGTGACCCAGCGGTCTCCAACTGTGTGAGAAGGAGGGAGGGGCTCCATGACCCAGTGGTCTCACTGTGAGAAGGAGGGAGGGGCTACGTGACCCAGCGGTCTCCCTCTGTGAGAAGGAGGGAGGGGCTCCGTGACCCAGCGATCTCCAACTGTGTGAAGGAGGGAGGGGCTCCGTGACCCAGCGGTCTCCCTCTGTGAGAAGGAGGGAGGGGCTCCGTGACCAATCGGTCTCCCTCTGTGAGAAGGAGGGAGGGGCTCCGTGCCCCAGCGGTCTCCCTCTGTGAGAAGGAGGGAGGGGCTCCGTGACCCAGCGGTCTCCATCTGTGATAAGGAATGAGGGGCTCCGTGACCCAGCGGTCTCCAACTGTGTGAGAAGGAGGGAGGGGCTCCATGACCCAGTGGTCTCACTGTGAGAAGGAGGGAGGGGCTACGTGACCCAGCGGTCTCCCTCTGTGAGAAGGAGGGAGGGGCTCCGTGACCCAGCGATCTCCAACTGTGTGAAGGAGGGAGGGGCTCCGTGACCCAGCGGTCTCCCTCTGTGAGAAGGAGGGAGGGGCTCCGTGACCCAGCGGTCTCCATCTGTGAGAAGGAGGGAGGGGCTCCGTGACCCAGCGGTCTCCCTGTGTGAAGGAGGGAGGGGTTCCATGACCCAGCAGTCTCCCTGTGTGAAGGAGGGAGGGGTTCCATGACCCAGTGGTCTCCCTCTGTGAGAAGGAGGGAGGGGCTCCATGACCCAGCAGTCTCTAACTGTGTGAAGGAGGGAGGGGTTTCGTGACCCAGCAGTCTCCCTGTGTGAGAAGGAGGGAGGGGCTCCTTGACCCAGCGGTCTCCATCTGTGAGAAGGAGGGAGGGGCTCCATGACCCAGCTATCTCCAACTGTGTGAAGGAGGGAGGGGCTCCGTGACCCAGCGGTCTCCCTCTGTGAGAAAGAGGGAGGGGCTCCGTGACCAATCGGTCTCCCTCTGTGAGAAGGAGGGAGGGGCTCCGTGCCCCAGCGGTCTCCCTCTGTGAGAAGGAGGGAGGGGCTCCGTGACCCAGCGGTCTCCATCTGTGATAAGGAATGAGGGGCTCCGTGACCCAGCGGTCTCCAACTGTGTGAGAAGGAGGGAGGGGCTCCATGACCCAGTGGTCTCACTGTGAGAAGGAGGGAGGGGCTACGTGACCCAGCGGTCTCCCTCTGTGAGAAGGAGGGAGGGGCTCCGTGACCCAGCGATCTCCAACTGTGTGAAGGAGGGAGGGGCTCCGTGACCCAGCGGTCTCCCTCTGTGAGAAGGAGGGAGGGGCTCCGTGACCCAGCGGTCTCCATCTGTGAGAAGGAGGGAGGGGCTCCGTGACCCAGCGGTCTCCCTGTGTGAAGGAGGGAGGGGTTCCATGACCCAGCAGTCTCCCTGTGTGAAGGAGGGAGGGGTTCCATGACCCAGTGGTCTCCCTCTGTGAGAAGGAGGGAGGGGCTCCATGACCCAGCAGTCTCTAACTGTGTGAAGGAGGGAGGGGTTTCGTGACCCAGCAGTCTCCCTGTGTGAGAAGGAGGGAGGGGCTCCTTGACCCAGCGGTCTCCATCTGTGAGAAGGAGGGAGGGGCTCCATGACCCAGCTGTCTCCCTCTGTGAGAAGGAGGGAGGGGATCCGTGACCCAGCGGTCTCCATCTGTGAGAAAGAAGGAGGGGCTCCGTGACCCAGCGGTCTCCATCTGTGTGAAGGAGGGAGGGGCTCTGTGACCCAGTGGTCTCCCTGTGTGAGAAGGAGGAAGGGGCTCCATGACCCAGCGGTCTCCCTGTGTGAAGGAGGGAGGGGTTCCATGACCCAACGGTCTCCCTCTGTGAGAAGGAGGGAGGGGCTCCGTGCCCCAGCGGTCTCCCTCTGTGAGAAGGAAGGAGGGGCTCCGTGACCCAGCGGTCTCCATCTGTGAGAAGGAGGGAGGGGCTCCATGACCCAGCGGTCCCCCTGTATGAGAAGGAGGGAGGGGCTCCGTGACTCAGCGGTCTCCATCTGTGAGAAGGAGGGAGGGGCTCCGTGACCCAGCGTTCTCCCTCTGTGAGAAGGAGGAAGGGGCTCCGTGACCCAGCCATCTCCCTGTGTGAGAAGGAGGGAGGGGCTCCGTGAACCAGCGGTCTCCATCTGTGAGAAGGAGGGAGGGGCTCCGTGACCCAGCGGTCTCCCTCTGTGAGAAGGTGGAAGGGGCTCCGTGACCCAGCGGTCTCCCTCTGTGAGAAGGTGGAAGGGGCTCCGTGACCCAGCGGTCTCCCTCTGTGAGATGGAAGGAGGGGCTCCGTGACCCAGCAGTCTTCCTGTGTGAGAAGGAGGGAGGGGCTCCGTGCCCCAGCGGTCTCCATCTGTGAGAAGGAAGGAGGGGCTCCGTGACCCAGCGGTCTTCCTGTGTGAGAAGGAGGGAGGGGCTCCATGACCCAGCGGTCTCCATCTGTGAGAAGGAGGGAGGGGCTCCGTGCCCCAGTGGTCTCCCTCTGTGAGAAGGAGGGAGGGGCTCCGTGACCCAGCGGTCTCCATCTGTGAGAAGGAGGGAGGGGCTCCGTGCCCCAGTGGTCTCCCTCTGTGAGAACGAGGGAGGGGCTCTGTTACCCAGCGGTCTTCCTGTGTGAGAAGGAGGGAGGGGCTCTGTGACCCAGCGGTCTCCAACTGTGTGATGGAGGGAGGGGCTCTGTGACCCAGCGGTCTCCCTCTGTGAGAAGGAAGGAGGGGCTCTGTGCCCCAGTGGTCTCCCTCTGTGAGGAGGGAGGGGCTCCGTGACCCAGCGGTCTTCCTCTGTGAGAAGGAAGGAGGGAGGGGCTCCGTGACCCAGCGGTCTCCCTCTGTGAGAAGGAGGGAAGGGCTCCGTGACCCAGCGGTCTCCATCTGTGAGAAGGAGGGAGGGGCTCCGTGACCCAGCGGTCTCCATCTGTAAGAAGGAAGAAGGGGCTCCGTGACCCAGCGGTCTTCCTCTGTGAGAAGGAGATTGGGGAGCGCTGCAGACACAGTATAGATAAAGGCGGCCCCAGAGCAGGCAGAAATACTCCGTTTCCGAGTTCAGCCGAGCTGTCCGAGTATTTCCGAGGCTCTCCATCACCTCCCCCCACCTCTGGCCACATGCGGTATTGCATGCAATAGAAGTCAATGCAGAATAAATTATCTTCGTATTCATTGATTCTTATGGGGAAACCGGCTCTAAAATGTGAGTGATTTGGTTTACAAGGATTCTCCTGGAACGGATTATGAGGATCCTGTAAAATTTCTAATTCAAATAGAAAAGATTAGAACAGAATAGAAAAAAAATATAATTTAATAGAATAAAATAGAAAGAATATACAACCATCTTCTGAAATTCGAATTTGAATAGAATAAATGTGAATTTCGAATAGTATGAATTCAAATTTTAAATGAATGTATACAATGAAATGATTATTAGGGAAGGTGGCGGATGAAGGTCATAGTGAGGAGATCGGCTCTTCTGGGAGGTTGGGGGGGATTTCGGACCCTCCTGTGGACACACAATCATCTCCTCTATATTGGATGATCGGGTTGTAGTTCCTGCGCTGCACATATTACATCAACTGCCAGCAGCCGGAGATCACCGAGAGACTGGGGGTGGGGGGGGCAGAGAAAGTGCTCAGTCCATCTGTACATGGGGGGAGGGGAGATACGACCTCCATTGTTAGTCCGGATCAAATACTAAGAGGATGAAGCCGACATTGGAGGAGAATGAGAGACGTGACAAATAATGGAAGCCCCTCCCCCATACATGGATCACAACTCAGCAACAACCGACCAACTTCATCCACATCCATCGACTTCTGTACAACCAGCATGCTGGAAAATCTTCACCAACTCCACCGACCTCCTCACTGCCAGAATATAGGAGTTCTGCAGGAGGGATTTCCCCCATCCCCCCATCCATTCCCCTCCCCCATCCATACACCCCCCCATCCATTCAACAACCCCTCCCCCATCCATACACCCCCTCCACATGCCCCCCATCCATTCCACTCCCCCATCCATACACCCCCCTCCACACCCCCTATCCACAACCCCTCCCCCATCCATACACCCCCCTCCACAACCCCCCCATCCATTCCACTCCCCATCCATACACACCCCTCCACATTCCCCCCCATCCATACACCCCCCTCCACCTCCCCCCCATCCATACACCCCCATCCATTCCACAACCCCTCCCCCATCCATACACCCCCCTTCACACCCCCCCATCCATTCCACAACCCCTCCCCATCCATACACCCCCCTTCACACCCGCCCATCCATTCCACAACCCCTCCCCCATCCATACACCCCCTCCACATCCCCCCATCCATTCCACAACCCCTCCCCCATCCATACACCCCCCTCCACACCCCCCCATCCATTCCACAACCCCTCCCCATCCATACACCCCCCTTCACACCCCCCCATCCATTCCACAACCCCTCCCCATCCATACACCCCCCTTCACACCCCCCCATCCATTCCACAACCCCTCCCCATCCATACACCCCCTCCACACCCCCAATCCATTCCACAACCCCTCCCCCGTCCATATACCCCCCCATCCATTCCACAACCCCTCCCCCATCCATACACCCCCCTCCACACCCCCCCATCCATTCCACAACCCCTCCCCCATCCATACACCCCCCTCCACATCCCCCCATCCATTCCACAACCCCTCCCCCATCCATACACCCCCCTCCACATCCCCCCATCCATTCCACAACCCCTCCCCCATCCATATACCCCCCTCCACATCCCCCCCATCCATTCCACAACCCCTCCCCCATCCATATACCCCCCTCCACATCCCCCCCATCCATTCCACAACCCCTCCCCCGTCCATATACCCTCTCCACATCCCCCCATCCATTCCACAACCCCTCCCCCGTCCATACACCCCCCCATCCATTCCACAACCCCTCCCCCATCCATACACCCCCCCTCCACATCCCCCCATCCATTCCACAACCCCTCCCCATCCATACACCCCCCTCCACATCCCCCCATCCATTCCACAACCCCTCCCCCATCCATATACCCCCCTCCACACTCCCCCCATCCATTCCACAACCCCTCCCCCGTCCATATACCCCCTCCACATCCCCCCATCCATTCCACAACCCCTCCCCCATCCATACACCCCCTCCACATCCCCCCATCCATTCCACAACCCCTCCCCCATCCATACACCCCCTCCACATCCCCCCATCCATTCCACAACCCCTCCCCCGTCCATACACCCCCCTCCACATCCCCCCATCCATTCCACAACCCCTCCCCCATCCATACACCCCCCTTCACACCCCCCCATCCATTCCACAACCCCTCCCCATCCATACACCCCCTCCACACCCCCAATCCATTCCACAACCCCTCCCCCGTCCATATACCCCCCCATCCATTCCACAACCCCTCCCCCATCCATACACCCCCCTCCACACCCCCCCATCCATTCCACAACCCCTCCCCCATCCATACACCCCCCTCCACATCCCCCCATCCATTCCACAACCCCTCCCCCATCCATACACCCCCCTCCACATCCCCCCATCCATTCCACAACCCCTCCCCCATCCATATACCCCCCTCCACATCCCCCCCATCCATTCCACAACCCCTCCCCCATCCATATACCCCCCTCCACATCCCCCCCATCCATTCCACAACCCCTCCCCCGTCCATATACCCCCTCCACATCCCCCCATCCATTCCACAACCCCTCCCCCGTCCATACACCCCCCCATCCATTCCACAACCCCTCCCCCATCCATACACCCCCCCTCCACATCCCCCCATCCATTCCACAACCCCTCCCCATCCATACACCCCCCTCCACATCCCCCCATCCATTCCACAACCCCTCCCCCATCCATATACCCCCCTCCACACTCCCCCCATCCATTCCACAACCCCTCCCCCGTCCATATACCCCCTCCACATCCCCCCATCCATTCCACAACCCCTCCCCCATCCATACACCCCCTCCACATCCCCCCATCCATTCCACAACCCCTCCCCCATCCATACACCCCCTCCACATCCCCCCATCCATTCCACAACCCCTCCCCCGTCCATACACCCCCCTCCACACCCCCCATCCATTCCACAACCCCTCCCCCATCCATACACCCCCCTCCACATCCCCCCATCCATTCCACAACCCCTCCCCCATCCATACACCCCCCTCTACAACCCCCCCATCCATTCCACAACCCCTCCCCCATCCATACACCCCCTCCACACACCCCCATCCATTCCACAACCCCTCCCCTGTCCATACACTTCCACCCTCCCATACACACCCCCATCCCCCCACATACACACCGCCATCCACATTCCCCTCACAAACCGCAATCCACATCCCCCCCACACACACTTTCACCCCCATCCCTCCCACACCGCCATCCACATCCCCCTCCCCCCACACACACACACCCCCACCCCCCCATACACACCCCCATGCACATCCCCCACACACTCACCCCCATCCCCCCCCCTGCACACAGGTTTTTTGCCAGTAAAAATACACATAAAAATGCTAGCCCACCTGGCTACTATGTTTAGCAGTACCTCTGGTCAGGTCACAGGTTCTTCAGAGACTCCTTGTGACCTCCCTGAGATCTTCATAAACCTCCATTATAAGGACTGTGCACACCTAGACGCACACCTGGACGCACACCCAGACGCCCGGCTGGTCCTCCACAACACCCGGACTCTGGGTTGGAGATTCTGTCCCACCCAACGCTCTGTGGAATCTCCAAACCTCAGAGCCCCATCCGAGAAAACCAAAACCTGGAGAAAGCTGTGCCAGCAGATTCCTCCAGCCTGTAGTCCTCGGGGAGTCAATGTGGACCCCCCGTGTCCTTTACATCACAGGTTCTCATCCTCAGTCCTCAATACCCCCAACAGGTCGTGTTTTGGGAATTTCTCTTAGAAAAAAATGTTCTCTGAAAAATACCAAACCATTGAGTCCTGTGCGAGATGAAGGAAAACCTGCAAACCTGGCCTGCTGGGGGTACTTGAGGACTGAGGTTGAGAACCGCGGCTTTACCGGCCCATCTCTCTCAGCGTCTCTGTCTGTACATGGCCGGCCATGGAGGTGAATGGCGGGATCACCGGGGATTATTATTAAGGAAGATGCAGGTTTAGAACAAACATTGGAAATGACTTTAGACCCAAATGTGTTTAACCAAATAGGAGGTGCGGGGGAGGGGTTCATAATGTACAGGATTGGGTGGGAATTCTCGGAACATCCAGAGTTGTCACTCTGCTAAGATAAGTGAAAGGACAAACAGACGTTCCTTGCGTCATACTGCGCTGCTCGCCGGAGACGGCCCCTCTTACTCCACCCACCTCCGGCATGAGCCTGACACATCTTATAGAAATGTTTGAAAATAATGTAATTTGATTTTAAAGCTTTTGTTTTACTGATATTTTGTTTGTACTGATGTTTTATATCTGTGTGTATTTTTGTTATTTTTGTAACATTTTAATTCTAAAATAAACATTGACTAGATCCATGACAATGGATTCCCAGAGCACCCGTATAAAGAGGAAGAGCGGCTTAGTATGAGACAGCACAAGGCGGTGAGGTGTATGGAGGGAGCGGTGTATAAACGGTGCGTACATTGTGTGTGTATTGTGTGTACATTGTGTGTGTATTGTGTGTGCATTGTGTGTCTTGTGTGTACATTGTGTGTGCATTGTGTGTACATTATGTGTACATTGTGTGTGCATTGTGTGTACATTGTGTGTGCATTGTGTGTACTTTGTGTGTACATTGTGTGTGCATTGTGTGTGTATTGTGTGTACATTGTGTGTGCATTGTGTGTACTTTGTGTGTACATTGTGTGTGCATTGTGTGTGTATTGTGTGTACATTGTGTGTGCATTGTGTGTGTATTGTGTGTACATTGTGTGTGCATTGTGTGTACTTTGTGTGTATATTGTGCGTGCATTGTGTGTGTATTGTGTGTGCATTGTGTGTACATTATGTGTACATTGTGTGTGCATTGTGTGTGTGTACATTGTGTGTGTATTGTGTGTACATTATGTGTACATTGTGTGTGCATTGTGTGTGCATTGTGTGTACATTGTGTGTGTATTGTGTGTGCATTGTGTGTGCATTGTGTATGCATTGTGTGTGCATTGTGTGTACATTGTATGTGCATTGTGTATACATTGTGTGTGCATTGTGTGTACATTGTGTGTACATTGTGTGTGCATTGTGTGTACATTGTGTGTGCATTGTGTGTATATTGTGTATGCATTGTGTGTGTACATTGTGTGTATAGTGTGTGTGCATTGTGTGTGTATTGTGTGTACATTGTGTGTACATTGTGTGTGCATTGTGTGTACATTGTGTGTGCATTGTGTGTATATTGTGTATGCATTGTGTGTGTACATTGTGTGTATAGTGTGTGTGCATTGTGTGTGTATTGTGTGTACATTGTGTGTGTATTGTGTGTGCATTGTGTGTACATTGTGTGTGCATTATGTGTACATTGTGTGTGCATTGTGCGTGCATTGTGTGTGCATTGTGCGTACATTGTGTGTGCATTGTGTGTACATTGTGTGTGCATTGTGTGTACATTGTGTGTGCATTGTGTGTATATTGTGTATGCATTGTGTGTGTACATTGTGTGTATAGTGTGTGTGCATTGTGTGTGTATTGTGTGTACATTGTGTGTGTATTGTGTGTGCATTGTGTGTACATTGTGTGTGCATTATGTGTACATTGTGTGTGCATTGTGCGTGCATTGTGTGTGCATTGTGCGTACATTGTGTGTGCATTGTGTGTACATTGTGTGTGCATTGTGTGTACATTGTGTGTGCATTGTGTGTATATTGTGTATGCATTGTGTGTGTACATTGTGTGTATAGTGTGTGTACATTGTGTGTGCATTGTGTGTATATTGTGTGTGTACATTGTGTGTGCATTGTGTGTGTATTGTGTGTGTATTGTGTGTGCATTGTGTGTACATTGTGTGTGCATTGTGTGTGTATTGTGTGTACATTGTGTGTACATTGTGTGTGCATTGTGTATGCATTGTGTGTACATTGTGTGTGCATTGTGTGTATATTGTGTATGCATTGTGTGTGCATTGTGTGTGTGTGTATTGTGTGTATAGTGTGTGTACATTGTGTGTGCATTGTGTGTGCATTGTGTGTGCATTGTGTGTACATTGTGTGTGCATTGTGTGTATATTGTGTATGCATTGTGTGTACATTGTGTGTATATTGTGTGTGCATTGTGTGTGTAGTGTCTGTACATTGTGTGTGCATTGTGTGTACATTGTGTGTATATTGTGTGTGCATTGTGTGTGCATTGTGTGTGTAGTGTGTGTGCATTGTGTGTGTACATTGTGTGTGCATTGTGTGTACATTGTGTGTGCATTGTGTGTACATTGTGTGTGCATTGTGTGAATATTGTGTATGCATTGTGTGTGCATTGTGTGTGTGTGTGTATTGTGTGTATAGTGTGTGTGCATTGTGTGTACATTGTGTGTGCATTGTGTGTACATTGTGTGTATAGTGTGTGTACATTGTGTGTACATTGTGTGTGCAGTGTGTGTACATTGTGTGTGCATTGTGTGTATATTGTGTGTGCATTGTGTGTGTAGTGTGTGTACATTGTGTGTATATTGTGTGTACATTGTGTGTGTAGTGTGTGTACATTGTGTGTACATTGTGTGTATATTGTGTGTACATTGTGTGTACATTGTGTGTGCATTGTGTGTATATTGTGTGTGCATTGTGTGTGTAGTGTGTGTACATTGTGTGTATATTGTGTGTACATTGTGTGTGTAGTGTGTGTACATTGTGTGTACATTGTGTGTATATTGTGTGTAGTGTGTGTACATTGTGTGTACATTGTGTGTACATTGTGTGTACATTGTGTGTACATTGTGTTTATATTGTGTGTGTAGTGTGTGTATATTGTGTGTGCATTGTATGTATATTGTGTGTACATTGTGTGTATATTGTGTGTATATTGTGTGTGTATTGATGAGGGAGAAAATTAACTTCAATGATTTTAGCAAATGGCTGCAATATAAGAAAGAGTGAAAAATGTACGGGGGGTCTGAATACTTTCCCTCCCCCACTGTATATATATATATATATTAACTACACTGCAGCTAACTGAATCACCTGCCTGCTTAACCACTTGAGACCCGCACTATAGCTGAATGACGGCTACAGCGCAAATCTCCTTTGCCGGGACTACGTCTATTGACGTCGTCCCGTGCACAAGCGGCCTGCGCGCCCCCTGAGGGGCGCGCGTGGCGCGCTCTGTGATGGGCGAGTCTACGAGACTCGCCTGATCACCGATCCGTGCAAGAGGTCGATCCCGGCCCCTTATCACGTGATCAGCTGTCAGCCAATGACAGCTGATCATGTGACATAACGGAGCCGGTAATCGGCTATTATTCCTCCTCGCGCTGAGAAAAAAAAAAAGCCGATCACCGGCGACCGTGATCGGGACATCAGTCCCGCCCCCTGCCAGTCCCTACCTGCCCCTTGCTTTGCCTGCCTGAATAAAAAATGTGTCCCCCCTGTCAGTGCCACCCAGCAGTGCCCACAGTGCCACCCAGCAGTGCCCACAGTCTGCCTCAACAAAGGTGCTGCACCCCAATGCCACATATCCGTGCCTAGCAGTGCCACCCATCAGTGCCCAGCAGTGCCACCTATCAGTGCCACCTATCAGTGCCCATCAGTCCCATCTATCAGTGGTACCTATCAGTGCCCCTTAGTGCCACCCATCCGTGACACCCATCTGTGCCACCCATCCGTGCCATCTTATCTGTGCCCGTCTTTGCCCATCGGTGCCGCCTTATCGGTGCCCATCGGTGCCGCCTTATCTGTGCCTATTAGTGCCGCCTTAACTATGTCTATCAGTGCCCACCAGTGCAGCCTATCAGTGCCCACCAATGCAGCCTATCAGTGCCCACCAATGCAGCCTATCAGTGCCCACCAGTGCAGCCTATCAGTGCCCACCAGTGCAGCCTATCAGTGCCCACCAGTGCAGCCTATCAGTGCCCACCAATGCAGCCTATCAGTGCCCACCAGTGCAGCCTATCAGTGCCCACCAATGCAGCCTATCAGTGCCCACCAATGCAGCCTATCAGTGCCCACCAATGCAGCCTATCAGTGCCCACCAGTGCAGCCTATCAGTGCCACCTCATCAGTGCACTTCAATGAAGGAAAAAAATGACCCGTTTGCAAAATTTTATAACAAACTATTAAACATGATTTTTTTTTTTTTTTGCATCTTTTTTTGTTTGTTTAGCAAAAAATAAAACTCAGAGCTGTAACTAAATACCACCAAAAGAAAGCTCTATTTGTGGGAAAAAAATGATAAAAATGTCATTTGGGTACAGTGTTGTATGACCGCGTAATTGTCATTCAAAGTGCATCAGCGCTGAAAGCTGAAAATTGGTCTGGGCAGGAGGGGGGTTTAAGTGCCCAGTAAGCAAGTGGTTAATCTAGGTGAAGCTCTCTCTGTGCACACCACACGGGGGCGCTGTGTAGACGGCCTTATACAGTGTGGGGGGTGACTTAGTCCCCCCTGAGCCATGATTATGGCTGTCAGAAAAGTGCTCTGGGATTGGCCAAAGATGTGAGTCAGGTGAATGCTTTGTCCAATCATCATACAGCAATGCATTGCGATCTCGGGGGCGTTCCGCAGCACTCGAATTTCCCGCGAACGCCCCATAACATCGAGCTCATCCCTACCCACAATGCAATCTGATTGGATGTGAAATTTATTCTTCAGCACACGACTCCCCCTCCCCCTCCCCCGGCTTTTCCTTTATTTCCGGCTCGGTGTGATTAATCGTTTTCCTTTATCAGATGGAACCCGGGCCAATCGTCATGGGGGGGGGGAGGGGAGGGCCAATCAGGAGAGGCGATGCCGGGGAGTCTGAAGTCCCTTTGGCCGGCTCCAGGGTCCTCCTGCCCTCGGGAATGGAACTCATTGACCTTCCAATGTTTATTCCCAGTGAGGTCCAAGTAGGGTGAAGGTGATTGGCCGGAGAGCCCAGGGGCCCCAGAAGCTGCCAGCCGGCCCCTGAGACTGAAGATTCTGTATTCTCTGTATTTATTGATGAAGAATTTCTTCCTTTCTGTTGGCGGAAATTAAAGTGGAACTCCAAGGGCATTCCTCAGCCATTCCCGGGGGGGAGGGGGGGGGGGGCTGGGATCAGCAGCCAATGATTGCAGGGATCCTCGCTGTCTTCCGGGTCCTGAGCCAATCAGCTGTCAGCTTGCATGGCACAATCACCATTCCCAGAATGCCTGGTCATTTTTATAATGATCACAATTCTCTGATTGGATAAGGTGAAGCGGTGGGGTAGTGACATCACAATCTCCACCCGTCCAATCAGAGAATATTTTGCATTCATTGAGTAAAATACAAGACGTTCTGTGACTGGAGGCTGGGCAGAGCGAGTGACCCCCCCGGGATCTCTATGTGACCCCTCGGGGGCCCCCGGCAGTCGCAGAGGATCGCTGGACTCATATGCATAGAAGACTCACACCTATAACAAGGGGGAGTGTCCGACTGCTGCAGAGAGACCACTGCAGAGAGACCACTGAAGAGAGACCCCTGCAGAGAGACCACTGCAGAGAGACCACTGAAGAGAGACCCCTGCAGAGAGACCACTGAAGAGAGACCACTGAAGAGAGACCACTGCAGAGAGACCACTGAAGAGAGACCCCTGCAGAGAGACCACTGAAGAGAGACCACTGCAGAGAGACCACTGCAGAGAGACCACTGCAGAGAGACCACTGAAGAGAGACCACTGAAGAGAGACCACTGCAGAGAGACCACTGCAGAGAGACCACTGCAGAGAGACCACTGCAGAGAGACCACTGAAGAGAGACCCCTGCAGAGAGACCACTGCTTCCACACACAGAGGAAGGTTCTCCAGCATGCTGGCCAGGGTGGGGCTTTCCTACTTCTTCCCGGAGGCCAGCGGGTGGTGTGCGGAGTCCTTATACACTGGAGGGGCCCCCATTATAGAGACAGAGCCCAGCTGGGGGGGTCCGTGTGACAGGACTGGGGGAGGGGGGAACTGTGCGAGTCCGGGGGGGGGGGGGGGGTGCCTTGTATGGACGGTCTGGTATCTATTTCACATCATCTTTTATATTTTACAAGTTGGGGGATTTTTGTATTATTTCCAACAATCTCCATTTTATTCTTTAGGGTCTCTGCTGAATATAAAATGTTCTGAGTCATTTTCTAGCAAAAATACCGATTGTTCCATGAAGGGAAGGAGTGAGGAAAGTCCCTGGTGGTGGGGGGAGGGGGGATGGAGACCCCCCATATAGAGGCCAGGAAGAGGGGGGTGCAGACCCCCATATAGAGGCCAGGAAGGGGAGGTGGAGACCCCCATATAGAGGCCAGGAAGGGGAGGTGGAGACCCCCATATAGAGGCCAGGAGGGGGGGTGGAGACCCCCATATAGAGGCCAGGAAAGGGAGGTGGAGACCCCCATATAGAGGCCAGAAAGGGGAGGTGGAGACCCCCATATAGAGGCCAGAAAGGGGAGGTGGAGATCCCCATATAGAGAGCAGGAAGGGTAGGTGGACACCCCCATATAGAGGCCAGGAAGGGGGGTGGAGACCCCCATATAAAGGCCAGGAAGGGGGTGGAAACCCCCATATAAAGGCCAGGAAGGGGGGTGGAGACTCCCATATAGAGGCCAGGAAGGGGGGTGGAGACCCCCATATAGAGGCCAGGAAGGGGGGTGGAGACCCCCATATAGAGGCCAGGAAGGGGGGGAGGAGACCCCCATATAGAGGCCAGGAAGGGGGGGTGGAGACCCCCATATAAAGGCCAGGAAGGGGAGGTGGAGACCCCCATATAGAGGCCAGGAAGGGGGGTGGAGACCCCCATATAAAGGCCAGGAAGGGGGGTGGAGACCCCCATATAGAGGCCAGGAAGGGGGGTGGAGACCCCCATATAGAGGCCAGGAAAGGGAGGTGGAGACCCCCATATAGAGGCCAGAAAGGGGAGGTGGAGACCCCCATATAGAGGCCAGAAAGGGGAGGTGGAGATCCCCATATAGAGACCAGGAAGGGGAGGTGGAGATCCCCATATAGAGACCAGGAAGGGGAGGTGGAGACCCCCATATAGAGACCAGGAAGGGGGGTGGAGACCCCCATATAGAGACCAGGAAAGGGAGGTGGAGACCCCCATATAGAGGTCAGGAAGGGGAGGTGGAGACCCCCATATAGAGACCAGGAAGGGGAGGTGGAGACCCCCATATAGAGACCAGGAAGGGGAGGTGGAGACCCCCATATAGAGGCCAGAAAGGGGAGGTGGAGACCCCCATATAGAGGCCAGAAAGGGGAGGTGGAGATCCCCATATAGAGACCAGGAAGGGGAGGTGGAGATCCCCATATAGAGACCAGGAAGGGGAGGTGGAGACCCCCATATAGAGACCAGGAAGGGGAGGTGGAGACCCCCATATAGAGGCCAGAAAGGGGAGGTGGAGACCCCCATATAGAGGCCAGAAAGGGGAGGTGGAGATCCCCATATAGAGACCAGGAAGGGGAGGTGGAGACCCCCATATAAAGGCCAGGAAGGGGGGTGGAGACCCACATGTAGAGGCCAGGAAGGGGGGGGTCTGGGATATAAAGCTCCAATGTGTGGAGTGTGGAGGAGGCTGGCCTCACCTTTATAACACTAGGAGGCTTGTCTGTCACCTGACGTGGGAGAGCTCGGGATCTCAGGCTGACCTTCTCTCCGCATTCCTGGTGAAGAGCCGATATAAATACCGAGCAGAATATTGTCTGCCCATCCGATGTCACCGATCGTCACTTCCAGGAATCCGAGAGCATGGCGGACTTCATAGCCGGAGGCCTGGGAGGTATGCAGCCTCTATATGTATATAGATGTGGGGGGATGCAGCCTCTATATGTATATAGATGTGGGGGGGACGCAGCCTCTATATGTATATAGATGTGGGGGGGACTCAGCCTCTATATGTATATAGAGCTGGGGGGGACGTAGCCTCTATATGTATATAGATGTGGGGGGACGCAGCCTCTCTATGTATATAGATCTGGGGGGGATGCAGCCTCTATGTGTATATAGATCGGGGGGGATGCATCCTCTATATGTATATAGATCGGGGGGGACGCAGCCTCTATATGTATATAGATCGGGGGGACGCAGCCTCTATATGTATATATATCTGGGGGGACGCAGCCTCTATATGTATATAGATCGGGGGGACGCAGCCTCTCTATGTATATAGATGTGGGGGGGGACGCAGCCTCTATATGTATATAGATGTGGGGGGACGCAGCCTCTATATGTATATAGATGGGGGGGACACATCCTCTATATGTATATAGATCGGGGGGGACGCAGCCTCTATATGTATATAGATCTGGGGGGGACGCAGCCTCTATATGTATATAGATGTGGGGGGATGCAGCCTCTCTATGTATATAGATGTGGGGAGACGCAGCCTCTATATGTATATAGATGTGGGGGGGACGTATCCTCTATATGTATATAGATCGGGGGGACGCAGCCTCTCTATGTATATAGATGTGGGGAGACGCAGCCTCTATATGTATATAGATGTGGGAGGGACGCAGCCTCTCTATGTATATAGATGGGGGGACGCAGCCTCTATATGTATATAGATGTGGGGGGGACGCAGCCTCTATATGTATATAGATGTGGGGGGGACGCAGCCTCTATATGTATATAGATCTGGGGGGGACGCAGCCTCTATATGTATATAGATCGGGGGGGACGCAGCCTCTCTATGTATATAGATGGGGGGACGCAGCCTCTATATGTATATAGATCGGGGGGACACAGCCTCTCTATGTATATAGATGTGGGGGGATGCAGCCTCTATATGTATATAGATGTGGGGGGGATGCAGCCTCTATATGTATATAGATCTGGGGGGGATGCAGCTTCTATGTGTATATAGATCCGGGGGGACGCAGCCTCTATATGTATATAGATCTGGGGGGACGCAGCCTCTCTATGTATATAGATGTGGGGGGACGCAGCCTCTATATGTATATAGATCTGGGGGGGGACGCAGCCTCTATATGTATATAGATCTGGGAGAACGCAGCCTCTCTATGTATATAGATGTGAGGGGGGGGGACTCAGCCTCTATATGTATATAGATCTGGGGGGGACACAGCCTCTATATGTATATAGATCTGGGGGGGACACAGCCTCTATATGTATATAGATCTGGGGGGGACACAGCCTCTATATGTATATAGATGTGGGGGGGGGACTCAGCCTCTATATGTATATAGATCTGGGGGGGGGACTCAGCCTCTATATGTATATAGATGTGGGGGGGACGCAGCCTCTATATGTATATAGATCTGGGGGGGGACTCAGCCTCTATATGTATATAGATGTGGGGGGATGCAGCCTCTATATGTATATAGATGTGGGGGGATGCAGCCTCTATATGTATATAGATGTGGGGGGGACGCAGCCTCTATATGTATATAGATCTGGGGGGGACGCAGCCTCTATATGTATATAGATGTGGGGGTGACGCAGCCTCTAAATGTATATAGATCGGGGGGACGCAGCCTCTCTATGTATATAGATGTGGGGAGGGGAGACTCTATATGTATATAGATGTGGGGGGGACGTAGCCTCTATATGTATATAGATCTGGGGGGGACGCAGCCTCTATATGTATATAGATCGGGGGGACGCAGCCTCTCTATGTATATAGATGTGGGGGGGACGCAGCCTCTATATGTATATAGATGTGGGGGGACGCAGCCTCTATATGTATATAGATGGGGGGGGACGCATCCTCTATATGTATATAGATCGGGGGGGACTCAGCCTCTATATGTATATAGATCGGGGGGACGCAGCCTCTCTATGTATATAGATGTGGGGGGACGCAGCCTCTATTTGTATATAGATGTGGGAGGGACGCAGCCTCTCTATGTATATAGATGGGGGGACGCAGCCTCTATATGTATATAGATCTGGGGGGGACGCAGCCTCTATATGTATATAGATGTGGGGGGGACGCAGCCTCTATATGTATATAGATCTGGGGGGGACGCAGCCTCTATATGTATATAGATCGGGGGGGACGCAGCCTCTCTATGTATATAGATGGGGGACGCAGCCTCTATATGTATATAGATCTGGGGGGGACGCAGCCTCTATATGTATATAGATCGGGGGGACACAGCCTCTCTATGTATATAAATGTGGGGGGATGCAGCCTCTATATGTATATAGATGTGGGGGGGACGCAGCCTCTATATGTATATAGATCTGGGGGGATGCAGCCTCTATGTGTATATAGATCTGGGGGGACGCAGCCTCTATATGTAAATAGATCTGGGGGGGATGCAGCCTCTATGTGTATATAGATGTGGGGGGGATGCAGCCTCTATGTGTATATAGATCTGGGGGGGATGCAGCCTCTATGTGTATATAGATGTGGGGGTGACGCAGCCTCTATATGTATATAGATCGGGGGGACGCAGCCTCTCTATGTATATAGATGTGGGGGGGGGGCCTCTATATGTATATAGATGTGGGGGGACACAGCCTCTATATGTATATAGATCTGGGAGAACGCAGCCTCTCTATGTATATAGATGTGAGGGGGGGGGGACTCAGCCTCTATATGTATATAGATCTGGGGGGGACACAGCCTCTATATGTATATAGATCTGGGGGGGGACACAGCCTCTCTATGTATATAGATGTGGGGGGACGCAGCCTCTATATGTATATAGATGTGAGGGGGGGGGGACTCAGCCTCTATATGTATATAGATCTGGGGGGGACACAGCCTCTATATGTATATAGATCTGGGGGGGTCGCAGCCTCTCTATATATATATATAGATCTGGGGGAGGACACAGCCTCTATATGTATATAGATGTGGGGGGGGACTCAGCCTCTATATGTATATAGATCTGGGGGGGGGGGACTCAGCCTCTATATGTATATAGATGTGGGGGGGACGCAGCCTCTATATGTATATAGATCTGGGGGGGGACTCAGCCTCTATATGTATATAGATGTGGGGGGATGCAGCCTCTATATGTATATAGATGTGGGGGGGGATGCAGCCTCTATATGTATATAGATGTGGGGGGGACGCAGCCTCTATATGTATATAGATGTGGGGGGGAGCCTCTATATGTATATAGATGTGGGGGGGACACAGCCTCTATATGTATATAGATCTGGGGGGGACGCAGCCTCTATATGTATATAGATCTGGGGGGGACGCAGCCTCTCTATATATATAGATCTGGGGGGGGACACAGCCTCTATATGTATATAGATGTGGGGGGGGACTCAGCCTCTATATGTATATAGATCTGGGGGGGAGACTCAGCCTCTATATGTATATAGATGTGGGGGGGGGACTCAGCCTCTATATGTATATAGATGTGGGGGGATGCAGCCTCTATATGTATATAGATGTGGGGGGGATGCAGCCTCTATATGTATATAGATGTGGGGGGGACGCAGCCTCTATATGTATATAGATCTGGGGGGGACGCAGCCTCTATATGTATATAGATGTGGGGGGGACGCAGCCTCTATATGTATATAGATCGGGGGGACGCAGCCTCTATATGTATATAGATGTGGGGGAGAGGCAGCCTCTATATGTATATAGATGTGGGGGGGACGCAGCCTCTATATGTATATAGATGTGGGGGGGACGCAGCCTCTATATGTATATAGATGTGGGGGGGACGCAGCCTCTATATGTATATAGATGTGGGGGGGACGCAGCCTCTATATGTATATAGATCTGGGGGGGACGCAGCCTCTATATGTATATAGATGTGGGGGGACGCAGCCTCTATATGTATATAGATGTGGGGGGGACGCAGCCTCTATATGTATATAGATGTGGGGGGGACGCAGCCTCTATATGTATATAGATGTGGGGGGACGCAGCCTCTATATGTATATAGATCTGGGGGGGACGCAGCCTCTATATGTATATAGATCTGGGGGGGATGCAGCCTCTATATGTATATAGATGTGGGGGGGACGCAGCCTCTATATGTATATAGATCTGGGGGGGACTCAGCCTCTATATGTATATAGATGTGGGGGGGATGCAGCCTCAATATGTATATAGATGTGGGGGGGATGCAGCCTCTATATGTATATAGATCTGGGGGGGACGCAGCCTCTATATGTATATAGATGTGGGGGGGACGCAGCCTCTATATGTATATAGATCTGGGGGGGACGCAGCCTCTATATGTATATAGATCTGGGGGGGATGCAGCCTCTATATGTATAAAGATGTGGGGGGGATGCAGCCTCTATATGTATATAGATCTGGGGGGGACGTAGCCTCTATATGTATATAGATGTGGGGGGGGGGACGTAGCCTCTATATGTATATAGATGTGGGGGGGGACGCAGCCTCTATATGTATATAGATCTGGGGGGGATGCAGCCTCAATATGTATATAGATGTGGGGGGGACACAGCCTCTATATGTATATAGATGTGGGGGAGGGACGCAGCCTCTATATGTATATAGATGTGGGGGGGACGCAGCCTCTATATGTATATAGATGTGGGGGGACGCAGCCTCTATATGTATATAGATGTGGGGGGGACGCAGCCTCTATATGTATATAGATCTGGGGGGACGCAGCCTCTATATGTATATAGATCTTGGGGGGACGCAGCCTCTATATGTATATAGATGTGGGGGACACAGCCTCAATATGTATATAGATGTGGGGGGGACGCAGCCTCTATATGTATATAGATGTGGGGGGGACGCAGCCTCTATATGTATATAGATGTGGGGGGGACGCAGCCTCTATATGTATATAGATCTGGGGGGACGCAGCCTCTATATGTATATAGATCTGGGGGGACGCAGCCTCTATATGTATATAGATGTGGGGGGGACGCAGCCTCTATATGTATATAGATCTGGGGGGACGCAGCCTCTATATGTATATAGATCTGGGGGGGGCGCAGCCTCTATATGTATATAGATCTGGGGGGGGGGCGCAGCCTCTATATGTATATAGATGTGGGGGGGGACGCAGCCTCAATATGTATATAAATCTGGGGGGGACACAGCCTCTATATGTATATAGATGTGGGGGGTGGATGGAGGGATTGATGGTGATTGTGGGGAACACAGACAGTTCCGCCTGCGGATGGCGGTTGATATTCATAGAACAGAAACATGAAATGAACATTCTGAATGGTGACAATGTCCCCCCCTCGGGAGAATGAAGTGTCCCTCCCATCCCCCGGTATTAGACGGTATTACCCCGGGAATGGGGGAGATTTGGAGCAGTAAAGCCGATTTCACTAAGCTCCCCGCTGAGGTCACACTGACATCTCCTCCATTCATGTCCATAGAGGTGACCTCGCTGTGTCCTCCATTATTAGGAATTCATCCTCAATGTAATGGGGGAAGGGTGGTACTCCTAGCACTGAGACCCTCAGAACAGAGGAACCAATTGCTGGAGGTCAGTAGAGGAGCTCAGTGATTGGTTCTCTGTGCTCAGATCACACCCACAATCATCGATGAAGCTTGAGGGACAACTGTCACTTCCTGGGTGTGAGTGTCAGTATATATCAGGGGTCAGTATAGGAGTGCAATATGAAAAGAAAGGTCTCCCTATCCAGGAGATAGTCTATAATGATATACAGAGAGTAAAATAAGTATTTGCTCCCCAACCAACCAACAATAACCCTCCCCCACAGACTGGCTCCAGTAGGTGCTCATGTGGTACACAGATCAGTCCTGCCAATGTAAGAAGGTTCTCCTAACGACAACTCGTTATGTGTATAGAAGACGCCTGTCCACAGAATCCCTTCCCTCCAATCCTCACCATCATGGGGAAGAGCAAAGATCTGTCAGAGGAGGTCGGGGAGAAGATTGGAGACCTGCACAAGGCTGGAATGGGCTACAAGACCATCAGCAAGAAGCTTGGTGAGAGGAGACGAGTGCTGGAGAGATTATTCACAAATGGAAGAAATACAAAATAACCATCAATTGTCCTCAGTCTGGAGCTCCATGGAAGATTTCTCCTCATGGGGTGAGGATGGTCATGAGAAAAGTGAGGGATCCGCCCAGAACTACATGGGAGGAGCTTGTGAAGGATCTCAAGGCAGTTGGGACCCCAGTCACCAAACAAACCATTGGTGACACAATACACCACCATGGATTGAAATCCTGCAGCGCCCGCAAGGTCCTCCTCCTCAGGAAGACACATGTACAGGTCCTCCTCCTCAGGAAGACACATGTACAGGTCCTCCTCCTCAGGAAGACACATGTACAGGTCCCCCTCCTCAGGAAGACACATGTACAGGCCCCCTCCTCAGGAAGACACATGTACAGGTCCTCCTCCTCAGGAAGACACATGTACAGGTCCTCCTCCTCAGGAAGACACATGTACAGGTCCCCCTCCTCAGGAAGACACATGTACAGGTCCCCCTCCTCAGGAAGACACATGTACAGGTCCCCCTCCTCAGGAAGACACATGTACAGGTCCTCCTCCTCAGGAAGACACATGTACAGGTCCTCCTCCTCAGGAAGACACATGTACAGGTCCCCCTCCTCAGGAAGACACATGTACAGGTCCCCCTCCTCAGGAAGACACATGGACAGGTCCCCCTCCTCAGGAAGACACATGGACAGGTCCCCCTCCTCAGGGAGACACATGTACAGGTCCCCCTCCTCAGGAAGACACATGGACAGGTCCCCCTCCTCAGGAAGACACATGTACAGGTCCTCCTCCTCAGGAAGACACATGGACAGGTCCCCCTCCTCAGGAAGACACATGTACAGGACCCCCTCCTCAGGAAGACACATGGACAGGTCCCCCTCCTCAGGAAGACACATGTACAGGTCCCCCTCCTCAGGAAGACACATGTACAGGTCCCCCTCCCCAGGAAGACGCATGTACAGGTCCTCCTCCTCAGGAAGACACAGGTACAGGTCCTCCTCCTCAGGAGGGCACATGTACAGGTCCTCCTCCTCAGGAAGACACATGTACAGGTCCCCCTCCTCAGGAAGACACATGTACAGGTCCCCCTCCTCAGGAAGACACATGGACAGGTCCTCCTCCTCAGGAAGACACATGTACAGGTCCTCCTCCTCAGGAAGACACATGGACAGGTCCCCCTCCTCAGGAAGACACATGTACAGGTCCCCCTCCTCAGGAAGACACATGTACAGGTCCTCCTCCCCAGGAAGACGCATGTACAGGTCCTCCTCCTCAGGAAGACACAGGTACAGGTCCTCCTCCTCAGGAGGGCACATGTACAGGTCCTCCTCCTCAGGAAGACACATGTACAGGTCCCCCTCCTCAGGAAGACACATGTACAGGTCCCCCTCCTCAGGAAGACACATGGACAGGTCCTCCTCCTCAGGAAGACACATGTACAGGTCCTCCTCCTCAGGAAGACACATGTACAGGTCCCCCTCCTCAGGAAGACACATGGACAGGTCCTCCTCCTCAGGAAGACACATGTACAGGTCCTCCTCCTCAGGAAGACACATGTACAGGTCCCCCTCCTCAGGAAGACACATGTACAGGTCCCCCTCCTCAGGAAGACACATGGACAGGTCCTCCTCCTCAGGAAGACACATGTACAGGTCCTCCTCCTCAGGAAGACACATGTACAGGTCCCCCTCCTCAGGAAGACACATGTACAGGTCCCCCTCCTCAGGAAGACACATGGACATGAACACCATCCCTACAGTCACACATGGAGGGGGGAACATGAACACCATCCCTACAGTCACACACGGAGGTGGGAACATGAACACCATCCCTACAGTCACACACAGAGGGGGGAACATGATGCTTTGGGGCTGTTTCTCTGATAAAGGTTCAGGCCGACTTTGTCACATCGAGGGGCCAATGGACGGGGCCGTGTATTGTAAGATCTTGGATGAGAACCTTCTTCCCTCATCCAGAACACTGAGGATGGGTCATGGACGGGTCTTCCAGCATGACAATGACACAAAACATAGCGCCAAGGCAACAAAGGAGTGGCTCCAGAAAAAGCACATTAAGGTCATGGAGTGGCCTAGCCAGTCTCCAGACCTTAATCCTATAGAAAATGTATGGAGGAGCTGAAACTTCGAGTTGCCAAGAGACCTTCAGGATTTAGAGAAGATCTGTAGAGAAGAGAGGAGAAAATCCCTCCTGAGATGTGTGGAAACCTCATCACCCCCTACAAGAAACGTCTGACCTCTGTGATCACCAACAAGGGTTTCTCCACCAATTACAAGTCATGTTTGGTTTGGGGATCAAATACTTATTTTACTCACTGAACTCTATTTATAACATTTGTATTGTGTGATTTTTCTGGATTTTTGGTTGATATTCTGTCTCCATCATATAAAATACACCTATGAGAAAAATTATAGACCCTTCATTTCTGCTGGGGAGACAATCAGGATTTTCTACACTGTATAATGGTCTATAATGTCTATGTTCTATGTTATGTTCTGTCCGGGTGACCGGTGTGCCGTGTTTTTATTGTAGGAGCATGCGGAGTGATGGTGGGGTACCCCCTGGACACAGTGAAGGTAAATTGGTCTCAGTGGGTGGGAATTGTACATTTTCTGGTCGGTATGTTTGGAATCTTCTCTCACTCTGTAGAGTTTCCCAAATAATTATTTTTTGTGAATTTGTTGCAAAGTTTCTTACCCGGAGATCCTACCTGAGTCCAGCAATGCGGAGCCACGCCTTTCAAAAGCTGAAATAAGCCATGCCTCCATTGTGGCCACTTGCTGGACTGAACTAACTAGCACTAAACAGGGGAGACAGCAAAGGGAGATACCAAATACCAGAGAGAAACAAGTGGCAGTGGCTCTGAACCACCACTAGATGTCAGTCTACATCAGAACCTCAATAATGGAATGCAGTTTAATTCAATAGCTGAAAAGGAGATCATTGATGGGACATGACACTGACCTCAGGCCCAGAGAAGGAGGTCACATGGCAGGCTGACCACACTGCTGCTCATGGTGAGGCGGAGCTTAGCGTTGTCACCCTGTGACAGGAAGTTCTGTTACTGGCAGGATCTCCAGGAAGAAACTTTCCATCAGTTTCACAAAACAATACGGCTGAGGGATGCTATATACAGCGAGGTATATACAGGGAGAGGCTGCTGGGGGCCCTATCAATATTCTACTATGGGGGCCCCTTCAATATTCTTCTACGGGGCCCCATCAATATTCTACTATGGGCCCCATCAATATTCTACTATTGGGGTCCCATCAATATTCTACTACGGGCCCCATCAATATTGTTCTACGGGGCCCCATCAATAATCTGCTATGGCCCCCCCCCCGAGAACACCCAGGAGGGGCTTCTAATGATAAGCAGATGCCCCCTCCCCTCCCCCAATACACAGGAATCGCAGAGATCAGACAGCGATCGTCTCCATATCAGGAATCTGAGGGCGGGAAGGTAGGAGTGGGCGGAGCCTGGCGAGCACTTTATATTATTGGCACCTTTTCAGTGACTTTATTTTTATACATTTTATTTATTATTCAATGTATTTAAAGGAACAGCGCACCATTGTGTCATTTACTTGTCCCACATCCAGGATTTGGGTTGCAGCAATTCCAAGGAGACTCAGAACAAATTATTATTATTTTATGGTATATTTGTATATAGTCATATATATATATGGTTAGTGGTGTATATATATATATATGTGGTCGGTGGGGTATATATATATATGTGTGGTCGGTGGTGTATATATATATATATATATATATGTGGTCGGTGGGGTATATATATATATATATATGTGGTCGGTGGGGTATATATATATATATGTGGTCGGTGGGGTATATATATATATGTGGTCGGTGGTGTATATATATATATATGTGGTCGGTGGGGTATATATATATATATATGTGGTCGGTGGTATATATATATATATATATATGTGGTCGGTGGGGTATATATATATATATGTGGTCGGTGGGGTATATATATATATATATGTGGTCGGTGGGGTATATATATATATACATTACAGACCAAAAGTTTGGACACACCTTCTCATTCAAAGAGTTTTCTTTATTTTCATGACTATGAAAATTGTAGATTCACACCGAAGGCATGAAAACTATGAAGTGACACACGTGGAATTATATACTGAACAAAAAAGTGTGAAACTGAAAATATGTCTTCTATTTTGGGGTCTTCACAGTAGCCGCCCTTTGCTGTGATTACGGCTCCGCCCACTCTCGGCATTCTGTTGATGTCGCCTGGAATGGTTTTCCAACAGTCTTGAAGGAGTTCCCGGAGATGTTCGGCACTTGTTGGCCTTTTTGCCTTCACTCTGCTGTCCAGCTCACCCCAAACCATCTGGATTGGGTTCAGGTCCGGTGACTGTGGAGGCCGGGTCATCTGGCGCAGCCCCCCATCACTCTCCTTCTTGGTCAGATAGCCCTTACACAGCCTGGAGGTGTGTTTGGGGTCATTATCCTGTTGAAAAATAAATGATGGTCCAACTAAATGCAAACCGGATGGAATAGCGTGCCGCTGCAAGATGCTGTGGTCGCCATGCTGGTTCAGTATGCCTTCAATTTTGAATAAATCCCCAACAGTGTCACCAGCAAAGCACCCCCACACCATCACACCTCCTCCACCATGCTTCACGGTGGGAACCAGGCATGTAGAGTCCATCCGTTCGCCTCTTCAGCGTCGCACAAAGACACGGTAGTTGGAACCAAAGATCTCAAACTTGGACTCATCAGACCAAAGCACAGATTTCCACTGGTCTAATGTCCATTCCTTGTGTTCTTCAGCCCAAACAAGTCTCTTCTGCTTGTTGCCTGTCCTCAGCAGTGGTTTCCTAGCAGCTATTTTACCATGAAGGCCTGATTTCACACAGTCTCCTCTTCACAGTTGTTCTAGAGATGTGTCTGCTGCTAGAACTCTGTGTGCCATTGACCTGTTCTCTAATCTGAGCTGCTAACCTGCGATTTCTGAGGCTGGCGACTCGGATGAACTTCTCGCCCGCAGCAGAGGTGACTCTCGGTCTTCCTTTCCTGGGCGCTCCTCATGTCAGACAGTTTCTTTGTAGCACTTGATGGTTTTTGCCACTTGGGGACACTTTCAAAGTTTTCCCAATTGTTCGGACTGACCGACCTTCATTTCTTAAAGTAATGACGGCCACTCGTTCTTCTTTACTGAGCTGCTTTTTTCTTGCCATAATACAAAGTCTAACAGTCTATTCATCAGCTGTGTGCTGTATCCCCCTCCTGCACAACACAACTGATGGTCCCAACCCCATTTATAAGGCTTGAAATCCCACTTATTATACCTGACAGGGCCACACCCGAGAAGAGAAAACCATTCCAGGCGACATCAACGGAATGCCGAGAGTGGGCAGAGCCGTAATCAAAGCAAAAGGCGGCTACTTTGAAGACCCCAAAATATAAAACATATTTTCAGTTTCACACTTTTTTGTTCAGTATATAATTCCACGTGTGTCACTTCATAGTTTTCATGCCTTCGGTGTAAATCTACAATTTCCATAGTCATGAAAATAAAGAAAACTCTTTGAATGAGAAGGTGTGTCCAAACATTTGGTCTGTACTGTGTGTGTGTGTGTGTGTATATATATATATATATATATATATATATATATATATATGGTCGGTGGTATATATATATATATATGGTCGGTGGTATATATATATGGTCGGTGGTATATATATATGGTCGGTGGTATATATATATGGTCGGTGGTATATATATATATGGTCGGTGGAATATATATATATATATATGGTCGGTGGTATATATATATATGGTCGGTGGTATATACGGCCCTGTACAGGTGACATGCTCTGCTTTGTATTGCAGGTGAGGATTCAGACGCAGGGGACGTATCGCGGGATTTGGCATTGTATCCATACTACTTATAAAGTGGAAAAAGTAAGAAGCGGCGACATTTTATCATTTCTCTACATTACAGGAGACGCTCATCTATGGGAAGGTCACTTCCGGTTTTATGGAGGAACGCGTGTTCCCCCTCCTGCTTTAGTTCTGTGAATGGGAAAACTACAACTACCATCATCCTTTGCAGCTGCCAACTTGTAGTTCTCAATAAACCACCAAGGGGGGGGGGGGGGGCGTTGAGCGCTGAGGTAGTTTATCGTCTCTTCCTGTCAGATCTGCCCGTCTGTACGAGGGGACAGTTACACTGCCAGTCTGCAGGAGTCCTGCATTGCACTCGCGTTCCCATGATCCGATAATCCGATGATCCTGCGTTCCCATGATCTGATAATCCGATGATCCCGTGTTCAGATGATCCCGCATTCCCATGATCTGATGAACCCACGTTCCCATGATCCCGCATTCCCATGATCCCACGTTCCCATGATCTGATGAACCCGCGTTCCTAGTTCCCATGATCCGATGATCCCGTGTTCCCATGATCCGATGGTCCCATGTCCCCATGATCCTGTGTTCCCATGATCCGATGATCCCACATTCCCATGTTCCCATGATCTGATGAACCCGCGTTCCCAGTTCCCATGATCCGATGATCCCTTGTTCCCATGACCCGATGATCCCACATTCCCATGATCCAATAATCCCGCGTTCCCATGATCCGATGATCCCACATTCACATGATCCGATGATCCTGCGCTCCCATGATCCGATGATCCCACATTCCCATGATCCCGTGTTCCCATGATCTGATGAACCCGCGTTCCCATAATCTGATAATCCGATGATCCTGCGTTCCCATGATCCCGCGTTCCCATGATCCCGTGTTCCCATGATTCGATAATCCCGCATTCCCATGATCCAATAAACCGATGATCCCGCGTTCCCATGATCCCGCGTTCCCATGATCCGATGAGACGGCGTTCCCAAGATCCAATGATCCCGCGTTCCCATGATCCCACGTTCCCATGATCCGGCGTTCCCATGATCCGATGTTCTCCTCGCTCCGAGTTAAAAAATAATAAATGCGCAATTTTACCTGCAAAAAGAACTTCATTTATTGGTGAACTGTAAGGGCCCCTATAGAGGAATATTGTACTCTGATATCTGTGTGATAATCATTCCCATGAATAGACCCTCCCCCGCTGTACATTGGTACATGCCCCCATGAATAGACCCTCCCCCGCTGTACATTGGTTCATGCCCCCATGAATAGACCCTCCCCCGCTGTACATTGGTTCATGCCCCCATGAATAGACCCTCCCCCGCTGTACATTGGTACATGCCCCCATGAATAGACCCTCCCCCGCTGTACATTGGTTCATGCCCCCATGAATAGACCCTCCCCCGCTGTACATTGGTTCATGCCCCCATGAATAGACCCTCCCCCGCTGTACATTGGTACATGCCCCCATGAATAGACCCTCCCCCGCTGTACATTGGTTCATGCCCCCATGAATAGACCCTCCCCCGCTGTACACTCTTCATGAACTGCCCCCCTCAGGAAGATCATTATATGATTTATAATATAAAATTGCCCCGGCAGTGTAGTATTTTGCCCCTGCCCCGCAGCTTGGTCTGCAGGTGAGATGAGGGGGTTGTAGCGCACGCTGTGATTGGACGCACAGATTTCATTCAGTTTCATGATATTGATTCTTTAATAACGATCGCCTCCTGTTCCCCTCCCCCTCCAGGTGTCCGGATTTTTCCGAGGAGTGTCCATGCCGATCTCCACTGTCTCCATCAGTTCCTCCATCGTTTTCGGGGTGTACCGGAATTGTCTTCACAACCTATGTAAGCTGAAATATGGAACAGCAAACGTCAGACCCTCCAAAGTGGACATCTTCCTCTCGGGATACGCCGCCGGAGGAGCGCAGGTACTCGCCGTCACCGGGGGGGACCCTAAATTGGATGTGAACCCCGACATTGATCTCGTCTGGCTGCTTTATGGTCTATTGGAAGAGTTTTGTTATATCCCCAGCTCACCTCATGTGAACTACAGAACACCTCCCCCTATGCTGTGGAGATGAGAAGGGGGAGGTGTTCTGTAGTCTAATCATACATCCTGTCTATATACACACTGAGCATCTTCCTCTTTTCTCTCGGCAGGTGTTGGTGTCGTCTCCGGCAGACATGGCGAAGGTCCGCCTCCAGACACAAGTGTGGCCCCACCCGTCCAGCACGTGCGCTCTTCTTGCGCGCCCCAAATACACGGGACCAGTGCACTGCCTGCTGACCATCGCCCGGGAGGAGGGGCTCTGCGGGTTGTATAAAGGAAGCTTCGCTCTCATGTTCCGGGACTGCCATTCATTCGCCACCTACTTCCTGTCCTACAACGTGTTTCGGGAATGGCTCCTCCCATCGCAGCAAAGTGATTCAGGTAAACCATACATAGCTCCACACCAAGCCGAGTCCGCCCCCACACCGAGCCGAGTCCCCCCCACACCGAGCCGAGTCCCCCCCACACCAAGCCGAGTCCCCCCCCACACCGAGCCGAATCCCCCCCCACACCGAGCCGAGTCCCCCCCCACACCGAGCCGAATCCCCCCCACATCGAGCCGAGTCCCCCCCCACACCAAGCCGACTCCCTCCCCCACATCGAGCCAAATCCCCCCCACATCGAGCCAAACCCGCCCCCCCACACCGAGCCGACTCCCTCCCCCACACCGAGCCGAGTCCCTCCCGGACACCTATCCGAGTCCCCCCCACACCGAGCCGAGTCCCCCCCACATCGAGCCGACTCCCTCCCCCACACCGAGCCAAGTCCCTCCCCCACACCGAGCCGAGTCCCTCCCCCACACCGAGCCGAGTCCCCCCACATCGAGCCGAGTCCCTCCCGCACACCGATCCGAGCCCCCCCACACCGAGCCGAGTCCCCCACACACCGAGCCGAGTCCCCCCACACCGAGCCTTGTCCCTCCCGCACTCTGATCCGAGTCCCCCCCACACCGAGCCGAGTCCCCCCACATCGAGCCGACTCCCTCCCCCACACCGAGCCGAGTCCCCCCACACCGAGCCTTGTCCCTCCCGCACTCTGATCCGAGTCCCCCCCACACCGAGCCGAGTCCCCCCCACATCGAGCCGACTCCCTCCCCCACACCGAGCCGAGTCCCTCCCCCACACCGAGCCGAGTCCCTCCCGCACCGAGCCCCCCACACACCAAGCCGAGTCCCCCCACCGAGCCGAGTCCCCCCTACACCGAGCCGAGTCCCTCCCCCACACAGAGCCAAGTCCCTCCCCCACACTGAGCCGAGTCCCTCCCCCACACCGAGCCGAGTCCACCCCACACAAGCCAAGTCCCCCCCACATCGAGCCGTGTGCCCCCCACACCGAGCCAAGTCCCCCCCACACCAAGCCGAGTCCCTCCCCCACACCAAGCCGAGTCCCCCCCACACCGAGCCGAGTCCCTCCCCCACACTGAGCCGAGTCCCTCCCCCACACTGAGCCGAGTCCCTCCCCCACACCGAGCCAAATCCCTCCCCCACACCGAGCCGAGTCCCTCCCCCACACCGAGCCGAGTCCCTCCCCCACACCGAGCCGAGTCCCTCCCCCACACTAAGCCGAGTCCCTCCCCCACATCGAGCCATGTTAGCCCCCCACATCGAGCCGAGTGCCCCCCACACTGAGCCAAGTCGGCCCCCCCACATCAAGCCGAGTGCCCCCCACACCGAACCAAGTCAGCCCCCCCACATCAAGCCGAGTCCCCCCCACACCGAGCTGAGCCCCCCTAAACCGAGTGCCCCCCACACTGAGCCGAGTCCCCCCACACTGAGCCGAGTGCCCCCCATACCGAGCTGAGTGCCCCCCCCACACCGAGCCCGCCCCCCACACCATCATTGATCAGATTTTCCTCATTCATTAGATTGTTAAAAAAAAAAAATCACATGAACATACACAAAGGATCAAAGTGTATGGATTATGGGGGAACTCCGGCTAAAATATTGTTTTTTTGTTGATAGGTTGGGGGAGGGTGTGAGCCTCTGTCAGGAATGATTAGGGACAGGAAATGTGGTCAGTGTTGGAGTGCCCCCCTACATTGGTGTACTGGGGGGAGGGGAGGCCCCCCTTCCATTGTTATTCCCTGTGTCCTGAGTTGGCATTCCTGGAAGGCGCAGTCAGTGTAACTCTATCCCTCTGATAATGAGCGGAAAACTACAGCCTGCGCTCCACTGTCACCATTCCCAGCAGCTGCTTCCAGAATTAGATCCGCCTGGCGTCTCTCCCATCCGTCCAATCACAGCGACACAATGGGGATAATTTACTAAAGGCAAATACACTGCAAAGAATAGCCAATCACATGCAAGGAAATAAAAAACAGCATTTTTGCTTGCAGATGATTGGATGATGGAAGTCAGCAGAGCTTCCCCTCATTTACTAAGCTCTGGAGCAACTGCACTTTGCAGAGTACAATGTGTTTACCCCTCCCCCTACCGGGCTCTCCAATAGATTGTAAGCTCTTCTGTATTTCCCTTATAATAGATTGTAAGCTCTTCTGTCTCCTTCCTTATAATAGATTGTAAGCTCTTCTGTCTCCTCCCTTATAATAGATTGTAAGCTCTTTTTCTTTATTTTGTAGAATTTTTGCGCATCCTGCTGGCGGGTGGTCTGGCCGGCGTGGTAGCGTGGAGTATCGCCACTCCAATGGATGTGATAAAGTCTCGCCTCCAGGTGGACGGGGTGACCCAGCGGAAGTATCGGGGGGTCATCCATTGTGTCAGTGAAAGTGTCCGGACGGAAGGGGTCAGCGTTCTCTTCAAAGGACTCTCGCTGAACTGTCTCCGAGCGTTTCCCGTGAACATGGTGGTCTTCCTCACCTATGAAGCCATCCTGAAACAAATCAAACCTTTGCCAACATGATGAGAAGACAATGGGGGGCGGTGAATGGTTTCCAATGAAGGGCGGTCAATGGCTTCCAATGAGGGGGCCAGTTAATGGCTTCCAATGAGGGGGCCAGTTAATGGCTTCCAATGAGGGGGCCAGTTAATGGCTTCCAATGAGGGGGCCAGTTAATGGCTTCCAATGAGGGGGCGCTCAATGGTTTCCAATGAGGGGGCGCTCAATGGTTTCCAATGAGGGGGCGCTCAATGGTTTCCCAAGGGGAGTTGGTCAATGGTTTCAACAGGGTGGGGGTGAAATGATGGCATTCCAATGGAGGGCTGGTCAATAGTTTCCAGTGGGGGACTGGTCAATGGCTTTGATTGGGGGGTCAATGGTTTCCAATGAGGGGGCGCTCAATGGTTTCCAATGAGTGGACGGTCAATGGCTTCCAATGAGGGGGCGCTCAATGGTTTCCCAAGGGGGAGCTGGTCAATGGTTTCAACAGGGTGGGGACTGGTCAATGGTTTCCCAATGGGGAGGGGGGGGGGCGGTCAGTGGTTCCAAATGTAGGTTGGTCAATGGTTTCCAACAGGGCCGGGGGGGGGGGGGGGGGGGGTGAAACTGTGGTATTCCAATGGAGGGCTGGTCAATGGTTTCCATTAGGGGACTAGTCTATGGCTTTGATTGGAGGGGTGGTCAATGGTTTCCAATGGGGGGGGGGGTTTAGTAGTGGTTTCCAATGGGGGGGATTCACTGGTTTCTATTGGGGGGGGGGGGGTTTCAGTGGTTTCCAATGGAGGGGGGAATTCAGTGGTTTCCAATGGGGGGGGGATTCAGTGGTTTTCAATGGGGGGTCAGTGATTTCCAAAGGGGGGGTTCAGTGATTTCCAATGGGGAGGGGGGATTCAGTGGTTTCCAATGGGGGGGATTCAGTGATTTCCAATGGGGGGGGGGAATTCAGTGGTTTTCAATAGGGGGGTTGGGGGTTCAGTGAATTCCAATGGGGGGATTCAGTGATTTCCAATGGGGGGATTTAGTGATTTCCATTGGGGGGGGGGAATTTAGCGAAAGATGGGATCTCAGGAAGATTTGTGATGGCGGAATGTTGTGTATCGATGATCCGGAATTATTTTATTAAACATATTGTTGTTTTATAAAGTGTCCTCATTATACAGATATGGGGTCTCCGGGGGGAGGGGTCCATGAGGGTGTTACCAAAGTCAGGACAAGGTGATAATTGATAGATGATGGGGGGATGGGATTCCTCTGTGGGGTCCCAGCCGAACAATCTGACCATCTGGGAACCGAGAAACGTATAATATTCACCATTCATGGCGAGTCATGTCGGTGAGCCCCCTCCAGGTATTTATTACCGATCCCCGGACTCCACCGACACGGTCTTCACCCGCTTTTCTCCCCAGAAGGACGGCGCCATCTATGTTCCGGCATCATTTTGAATCTCGGTTTTCTTTGTGTATTTGCTCCAGATCTGTCATCCAATGTGAGACTTCCTGTACTAAACCCCGCCCACTGCCGCTCTTCTGCAGGGCGAGTGGTCTCATCTCTGCCCCCTCCTGTAGTGGGTGGAGCCCAGTGATGATGTCACTGCTACTTTTATGAGGTCATATTTGGTGCACAAAGTGGAGTCACATCCTGGATGACGATGGAGGAAAGGATTTCTATACAGGATTGTGAGTCGGAGTCCAGCTTTAACTACTTAAGGACGGCCTCCTGTATATATATATATATACACGTCGGTACTTTGAAGAGGGATATATCGGTAACGGCAGCAGCTGAACCAAGAGATCCCTCATTACAGGAGGCGGTCCTGTGTGCGAGAACGGTGGTCTCCGCGGCGGGTATAAGAGGACCTGTCATTCTTTTTTCTATTACAGGGATGTTTACATTCCTTGTAATAGGAATGAATGTGATACATTTATTTTTTTAAAGTGTAAAAATAAATAAAATCAAGTAAAATAAATATATTTCTTTTTAAAACACCCCCCCCCCCCGTCCTGACCAGCTCACGTACAGAACACACGTGGCCAGCGCCCGCATTGAAAACGGCGGTCAAACCACACATGTGAGGTATCGCCGCGATCGGTAGAGTGCGAGCGATAATTCTAGCCCCTCTGTAACGCAAAACACGCAACCTGTAGAATTTTTTAAATGTCGCTTATGGAGATTTTGGAGGGTAAAACTTTGACGCCATTCCACGTGCGGGGCGCAATTTTGAAACGCGACATGTTGGGTATCAGTTTACCCGGCGTAACATTATCTTTTACAAATAGAAAAAAAAATTGGGCTAATTTTACTGTTGTCTTATTTTTTTATTCAAAAAATGTGAATTTTTTTCCCAAAAAAGTGTGCTTGTAAGACCGCTGCGCAAATACCGTGTGAAAAAAAGTATTGCAATGGCCGCCATTTTATTCTCTAGGGTGTTAGAAAAAAAAAAACAATATATAATGTTTGGGGGTTCGAAGTAATATCCTAGAAAAATAAACTGTTTTAAACATGTAAACACCGAGTCTGAAAAGAGGCTCCGCTCCTGAAGTGGTTAACATATTAGAACGGGGGGGGGGGGGGGGACGGCCCTCCAGCTGTTGCAGAACTACAAGTCCCATGAGGCATAGCAAGACTCTGACAGTTACAAGCATGACACCCGAGGCAGAGGGATGATGGGACTTGTAGTTTTGCAACAGCCGGAGGGCCGCCAGTTTGAGACCCGGAATTAGACCTTCGAGGAGGTTTTCAGTGAATAGATTTTGATGAATTTTATGTCATTCATATGAATTCCGTGTATAGAATACGCGTTGGGAGGGGGCAGGGCAGCACGAGGACCAGTCTACCTGCCATAGGAGGAGACATACATCACCCCCGCACCTTTCCGCAATCTTATTGGTCATTGGTGGCGGTGGTGCACGAGACGCACTTCATAAATGGGGGTTTATTTGTGTTCATTAAAGTGTTTAAATTTTATTACATTATCAAGAGCATAAAACTGAGACATTCCCCGGAGGATCTAATGTGTTTAGATTTCCCCCAAGGTGAGCGCTCCAAACCCCCACCCCGGGGGTCACTGGAGGGAGGACACCCCAAGGTGAGCGCTCCCCACCCCCACCCCGGGGGTCACTGGAGGGAGGACACCCCAAGGGGGAGGACACCCCAAGGTGAGCGCTCCCCACCCCACCCCGGGGGTCACTGGAGGGAGGAGACCCCAAGGTGAGCGCTCCCCACCCCCACCCCGGGGGTCACTGGAGGGAGGAGACCCCAAGGTGAGCGCTCCCCACCCCACCCCGGGGTCACTGGAGGGAGGACACCCCAAGGTGAGCGCTCCCCACCCCCACCCCGGGGTCACTGGAGGGAGGAGACCCCAGGTGAGCGCTCCCCACCCCCACCCCAGGGGTCACTGGAGGGAGGAGACCCCAAGGTGAGCGCTCCCCACCCCCACCCGGGTCACTGGAGGGAGGACACCCCAAGGTGAGCGCTCCCCACCCCCACCCCGGGGGTCACTGGAGGAGGAGACCCCAAGGTGAGCGCTCCCCACCCCCACCCCAGGGGTCACTGGAGGGAGGAGACCCCAAGGTGAGCGCTCCCCACCCCCACCCCGGGGGTCACTGGAGGGAGGACACCCCAACACATTGCAACCCCCACCAAGAAGCAGTTTGTGATTTCATGGAGAGCTCAGCGTCTGGATTAGCGGCACAGCGAGATTCTCCGCACACAAGCGATTTCTCGCTATTTATATATTATTATTTTCTTTCCTCACATAGATTACAAACTTTCTGAATTTTACCAATTTGTGTTTTTCACATCATCGCTCACCGTCTATTTCACCTCCCAATCCCTTCTATACATGTATTGGCATTTCCCCATTGGTCAGTATTCCGGTCTCTGTGTTTATGTATACATTTGGTGTCCAATCACCGGCTGTATATCACATCGCCGCACTTTTCACTTCATTTATTTTACAATTTCTTCCGATTTTAGCCGCTTCTTATATTCATCCTTTTACATATTTTTATGAGATCGTATTTACAGGACCGCGTATTTACTAATTTCGGTACAGCCCCCTACCTCCACCCTGCCCAATTGTCGGTACAGCCCCCTACCTCCACCCTGCCCAATTGTCGGTACATCCCCCTACCTCCACCCTGCCCGATTGTTGGTACACCCCTACCTCCACCCTGCCCGATTGTTGGTACACCCCTACCTCCACCCTGCCCGATTGTCGGTACATCCCCCTACCTCCACCCTGCCCGATTGTCCGTACATCCCCTACCTCCACCCTGCCCGATTGTCCGTACATCCCCCTACCTCCACCCTGCCCGATTGTTGGTACACCCCCCTACCCCCACCCTGACTGTTGTTACATCCCCCTACCTCCACCTCACGATTGTCGGTACATCCCCCTACCTCCACCCTGCCCGATTGTCCGTACATCCCCCTACCTCCACCCTGCCCGATTGTCCGTACATCCCCCTACCCCCACCCTGCCCGATTGTTGTTACATCCCCTACCCCCACCCTGACTGTTGGGATGATGTTCTGTTATGAAATGATGTATCGGGACGCTCCCACCTTCCAAAAAGTTAAACTTTTCTCTCATCAGTCCACAGAATATTTGCCCAAAAGTCTCGGGGATAATCAAGCGTGAGATGAGCCTTGGTCTTCTTTCTGGTCAGCGGTGGCTTTGGCCTTGGAACTCTCCCATGGACGCCATTTTTGCCCAGTCTCTCTCTTATTGGTGGATCCTGAACACTGACCTTACCGGAGGTAAGTGAGGCCGGCAGGTCTTCAGACGTTGTTCTGGGTGATTTATGGTCTCCTGGACGAGTCCTTGTTGAGTTCTTGAGTCATTTTTGGTTGGCCGGCCGATCCCGGGAAGGGTCACCGCTGTTCCAAGTCTTCTCCATGTGTGGATTTTGGTGCTCACCGTGATTGGCTGAAGTCCCCAATCCTTAGGGTGGCCATACATTATACAATTCCCTTTCGACGATGTAGTTCAAGGGCCGGCCTGATTGACTACAACTGAAAGTGTTTTTTTAGGTCTGACCTCGTCTTATGTGGTTTTTGGTAAATCTGACGGAAAATCACGGTGATCACCATTATCTACAAATGGAGAAAACGTGGATCAGCGGCGACCCTTCCCAGGAGCGGCCGGCCGACCAAAATTACTCCAAGAGCTCAACCAGGAGGTCCTAGAACAGTGATGGCAAACCTTGGCACCCCAGATGTTTTGACACTACATTTCCCATGATGCTCCACTGCACTGCCTGAGTGCCTGAGCATTATGGGAAATGTAGTTCCAAAACCTCTGGGGTGCCGAGGTTCCCATCACTGTCCTAGAAGAACCAGAACAACGTCTGAAGACCCGCAGGCCTCACTTACCTCAGGGGGGCAATTACTTTATTCACATCGGGTCAGGCAGGTTTGGAGCTTTTTTTCCCTTAAAGGAGAAGTCCACCCCAACACTAAAATGTGCTACATCTATAGACACCCCATCCCCCCCCCCCCCGAACACTGACCTATCCAACCCTGTAAAGAAGAAATCGCTATTCATCCCTTTTCTGAAGCCACTCCCACACTGAGCTGTCAGCGGTGGCCTCTCTATGTGTAGGGGGGAGGGGTACAGAGGACACAGCTGACAACGGAAGCCCCATAGTAACGCTATGTGTGACGTCACTTCCCATTACTTTCCCGGACTTGTCGGCTGTGTCCTCTGCAGAGCTTCCCCCCCCCCGCTGGGAGATCGGGTCGGATTGGCTTCAGAAAAGGGTTAGATAGGTCCATGTTCGGGGGGGGGGGGGGGGGGAGTCTGGAGAGTCGGGGGTTTTAGTGTTAGGGTGGACTTCCCCTTTAATAAATTAAATCCTAAAATCTGCATTCTGTATTTCTCGGGTTCTCTCTGGAATGATATTTGTTCCGAATCATTGAAGTGACAAATAAACATGTGGGGGGGGGGAATACTTTTCCCAGCACTGTATGTGGAGCGGGTGTTGTGCAGTTCACCAGACATTCACGTTCTGAAGGATTTATAAGAACTCCCCATACATGAGATCCGCGGCTTCCATTCTACCCGCCAATTATTACATCATCAACCAGCGATGACATCAGAGATGTCTTTATTGTAATAATTTACATAGTCTCTGGTGGGGGAGGGGCAATGATGGCTCTATGGACAATAATTGCCCCGCTCTGATAGGCCGGGCCATATACTGACACGAGTCGCCCCGAGCGGGGTGTTCTGAAATGGAAGATTGAGGAATAAATGACAGTCTATGGCCGCCAGCGAGGAAATGTTAAAAGTCGAAGGCCAACTTCCGGGGAGTCATGAATTGTCGGACCGCCTCGTCTGTCACTTGTCTCCGCCTCTCCTGCAGCTCTGCGATCATTGGCTGCAACGTCTCTATGAGGATCTTCTTCAGTTCTCCCGTCAGTAACGCCCCGCTGGAGTAATCCTACAAGACGAGGGCGAGAGCTCATCAGTCCCATTACACCGCGCCTGGTCCCTCCCCTCCTGTGATACCAAGCCTTCCCTGGTCCCTCCCCCCCAACCTTCCTGGTCCCTCCCCTCCTGTGATCCTCCCCCAAGCCTTCCCTGGTCCCTCCCCTCCCTGTGATACCAAGCCTTCCCTGGTCCCTCCCCTCCTGTGATCCCTCCCCCAAGCCTTCCTGGTCCCTCCCCCCCAACCTTCCCTGGTCCCTCCCCTCCTGTGATCCCTCCCCTCCTGTGATCCCAAGCCTTCCCTGGTCCCTCCCCTCCTGTGAACCCTCCCCCAAGCCTTCCCCTGGTCCCTCCCCCCAACCTTCCCTGGTCCCTCCCCTCCTGTGATCCCTCCCCCAAGCCTTCCCTGGTCCCTCCCCCCCAACCTTCCCTGGTCCCTCCCCTCCTGTGATCCCTCCCCCAAGCCTTCTTTGGTCCCTCCCCTCCTGTGATCCCTTCCCTGGTCCCTCCCCCCAACCTACCCTGGTCCCTCCCCTCCTGTGATCCCTCCCTCAAGCCTCCCTGCTGTGGTCTCTCCCCCGAGCCTTCCAGTGGTCCCCTCCACCTCCCGTAGTCCCCGAACCTTCCCTGGTCCCTCCCCCGAACCTTCCCTGGTCTCGCCCCTCCCTCACCCTCCCCATCTGTGGTCCCTCACCCACACTTTGCTTGGTACCCCCTCCCCTGAGCCTTCTCTGGTCTCGCCCTCCCCCTTCCTCCCCTCATCTCCCATCTTGCCTTCCTGGTCCCTCCCCATTCTACATGATAATAAAATCTTTCCATTTTTCATGACATTCCTTATATTACACACTGTGACATCATCACGGGTCTCTGTGCTTCTCTATGCAATGCAGGCAGATCATGACTGGTGGGAGGGGCTTACAGGGGGCTATACAGAGCTTACTGATAACATCCCAGCCACCGCCCTCAGTACTCCTCTCTAGAGCCCTCAGTCCTGATGCAAACAGTGGGAGGAGTTATGCAAATATCAAATTACTCGATGGGTGGGTCAGTCTGGAGGAGTGGGTGGTGCTAAACAGGCTGTATTTGCATAGGTAACGCCCACATGTGATGCTGAGCCTCCATGATTGACAGAACTGAAATCCAATGAATGGAAGGGATGGGTCCAGGGACAGTCATGCTTGGGGGGAGCTAGATGATGTTGGATGTCCTGCAGCTAATCGCATGACCAAGGTCAGTGTAGTAATAGGAAGGGATGGGCCTCCCTATATATAGGGGGCACGGATTGGATGATGCAGAAGGGGGCGTGGGTTTCTTTGTGTTGTATTGAAGATGACAGACAGGGGCGCTCTGATCTGCATATACCGCCTGGAGGTATGGATTGGACACCTGAACCCCAATAATATACAGGCCCCGCCCCGCCCCCCTCCATGGTTACCTGCCGTATCTTCTCCAGCTTCTCGTCGTCCTCCAGGAAGAAGGTCAGGTACATAAAACACACGTCCACCTCGCAGTTGCCGCCATGTTTGCGATGTTCTTCGATGGTGTCCCTCCCCCCAGAGAAGGCGTGTTTATTTATCTGTAAGAGAACAGAAGGTCCCCTCAGAGGAGTTCCCCTTTAAATGATCTTTGCTGGAACAACAATTTGCACTACAAAGCCTGTGTGTGATAGTAATGGGGGAGGGGGAGGTGGAGTCGTTTGTCTCTGCCCCTCCCACAATGAGACTCCTCCCACCCCTTCTGACAATACAATTGATTCCCCTTTCCACTAGTTAATCTTTATTTTACCGTACAGCACACACTCCATGCAGTGCACCTCCCACCCCCCCGGTACAGAGCACACACTCCATGCAGTGCACCCTCCCCCCCCGGTACAGAGCACACACTCCATGCAGTGCACCCTCCCACTACGGTACAGAGCACAGCACACACTCCATGCAGTGCACCCTCCCACCCCAGTACAGAGCACAGCACAACTCCATGCAGTGCACCCTCCCACCCCAGTACAGAGCACAGCACACACTCCATGCAGTGCACCCTCCCACCCACGGTACAGAGCACAGCAACACACTCCATGCAGTGCACCTCCCACCCCAGTACAGAGCACAGCACACACTCCATGCAGTGCACCCTCCCACCCCGGTACAGAGCACAGCACACACTCCATGCAGTGCACCTCCCACCCCGGTACAGAGCACAGCACACACTCCATGCAGTGCACCTCCACCCCCCCCCCCCCGGTACAGAGCACACACTCCATGCAGTGCACCCTCCCCCCCCGGTACAGAGCACACACTCCATGCAGTGCACCCTCCCACTACGGTACAGAGCACAGCACACACTCCATGGCATTGCCACCCTCCCACCCCAGTACAGAGCACAGCACACACTCCATGCAGTGCACCCTCCCACCCCAGTACAGAGCACAGCACACACTCCATGCAGTGCACCCTCCCACCCGGTACCGAGCAACAGCACACACTCCATGCAGTGCACCTCCCACCCCGGTACAGGCACAAGCACACACTCCATGCAGTGCACCTCCCACCCGGTACAGAGCACAGCACACACTCCATGCAGTGCACCTCCCACCCCGGTACAGAGCACAGCACACGCTCCATGCAGTGCACCCTCCCACCCCCGGTACAGAGCACACACTCCATGCAGTGCACCCTCCCACTACGGTACAGAGCACAGCACACACTCCATGCAGTGCACCCTCCCACCCCAGTACAGAGCACAGCACACACTCCATGCAGTGCACCCTCCCACCCCAGTACAGAGCACAGCACACACTCCATGCAGTGCACCTCCCACCCCAGTACAGAGCACAGCACACACTCCATGCAGTGCACCCTCCCCCCCCGGTACAGAGCACACACTCCATGCAGTGCACCCTCCCACTACGGTACAGAGCACAGCACACACTCCATGCAGTGCACCCTCCCACCCCGGTACAGAGCGCAGCACACACTCCATGCAGTGCACCCTCCCACCCCAGTACAGAGCACAGCACACACTCCATGCAGTGCACCCTCCCACCCCGGTACAGAGCACAGCACACACTCCATGCAGTGCACCCTCCCACCCCGGTACAGAGCACAGCACACACTCCATGCAGTGCACCCTCCCACCCCGGTACAGAGCGCAGCACACACTCCTGCAGTGCACCCTCCCACCCCGGTACAGAGCGCAGCACACACTCCATGCAGTGCACCCTCCCACCCCGGTACAGAGCACAGCACACACTCCCATGCAGTGCACCCTCCCACCCCGGTACAGAGCACAGCACACACTCCATGCAGTGCAACCCTCCCACCCCGGTACAGAGCACAGCACACACTCCATGCAGTGCACCCTCCCACCCCAGTACAGAGCACAGCACACACTCCATGCAGTGCACCCTCCCACCCCGGTACAGAGCACAGCACACACTCCATGCAGTGCACCCTCCCACCCCGGTACAGAGCGCAGTACACGCTCCGTGCAGTGCACCCTCCCACCCCGGTACAGAGCGCAGCACACGCTCCATGCAGTGCACCCTCCCACCCCGGTACAGAGCACAGCACACGCTCCATGCAGTGCACCCTCCCACCCCGGTACAGAGCACAGCACACGCTCCATGCAGTGCACCCTCCCACCCCGGTACAGAGCGCAGCACACGCTCCATGCAGTGCACCTCCCACCCCGGTACAGAGAGCAGCACACGCTCCATGCAGTGCACCCTCCCACCCCGGTACAGAGCGCAGTACACGCTCCGTGCAGTGCACCCTCCCACCCCGGTACAGAGCGCAGCACACGCTCCATGCAGTGCACCCTCCCACCCCGGTACAGAGCACAGCACACGCTCCATGCAGTGCACCCTCCCACCCCGGTACAGAGCACAGCACACGCTCCATGCAGTGCACCCTCCCACCCCGGTACAGAGCGCAGCACACGCTCCATGCAGTGCACCTCCCACCCCGGTACAGAGAGCAGCACACGCTCCATGCAGTGCACCCTCCCACCCCGGTACAGAGCACAGCACACGCTCCATGCAGTGCACCCTCCCACCCCGGTACAGAGCGCAGCACACGCTCCATGCAGTGCACCTCCCACCCCGGTACAGAGAGCAGCACACGCTCCATGCAGTGCACCCTCCCACCCCGGTACAGAGCGCAGTACACGCTCCGTGCAGTGCACCCTCCCACCCCGGTACAGAGCGCAGCACACGCTCCATGCAGTGCACCCTCCCACCCCGGTACAGAGCACAGCACACGCTCCATGCAGTGCACCCTCCCACCCCGGTACAGAGCACAGCACACACTCCATGCAGTGCACCCTCCCACCCCGGTACAGAGCGCAGCACACGCTCCATGCAGTGCACCTCCCACCCCGGTACAGAGAGCAGCACACGCTCCATGCAGTGCACCCTCCCACCCCGGTACAGAGCGCAGCACACGCTCCATGCAGTGCACCCTCCCACCCCGGTACAGAGCGCAGCACACGCTCCATGCAGTGCACCCTCCCACCCCGGTACAGAGCGCAGCCCACGCTCCATGCAGTGCACCCTCCCACCCCGGTACAGAGCGCAGCACACACTCCATGCAGTGCACCCTCCCACCCCGGTACAGAGAGCAGCACACGCTCCATGCAGTGCACCCTCCCACCCCGGTACAGAGAGCAGCACACGCTCCATGCAGTGCACCTCCCACCCCGGTACAGAGCGCAGCACACGCTCCATGCAGTGCACCCTCCCACCCCGGTACAGAGCGCAGCACACGCTCCATGCAGTGCACCCTCCCACCCCGGTACAGAGCGCAGCACACGCTCCATGCAGTGCACCCTCCCACCCGGTACAGAGCACAGCACACACTCCATGCAGTGCACCCTCCCACCCCGGTACAGAGAGCAGCACACGCTCCATGCAGTGCACCTCCCACCCCGGTACAGAGCACAGCACACGCTCCATGCAGTGCACCCTCCCACCCCGGTACAGAGAGCAGCACACGCTCCATGCAGTGCACCTCCCACCCCGGTACAGAGCGCAGCACACGCTCCATGCAGTGCACCCTCCCACCCCGGTACAGAGAGCAGCACACGCTCCATGCAGTGCACCCTCCCACCCCGGTACAGAGAGCAGCACACGCTCCATGCAGTGCACCTCCCACCCCGGTACAGAGCGCAGCACACGCTCCATGCAGTGCACCCTCCCACCCCGGTACAGAGCGCAGCACACGCTCCATGCAGTGCACCCTCCCACCCCGGTACAGAGCGCAGCACACGCTCCATGCAGTGCACCCTCCCACCCCGGTACAGAGCACAGCACACACTCCATGCAGTGCACCCTCCCACCCCGGTACAGAGAGCAGCACACGCTCCATGCAGTGCACCTCCCACCCCGGTACAGAGCACAGCACACGCTCCGTGCAGTGCACCCTCCCACCCCGGTACAGAGCGCAGCACACGCTCCATGCAGTGCACCCTCCCACCCCGGTACAGAGCGCAGCACACGCTCCATGCAGTGCACCCTCCCACCCCGGTACAGAGCGCAGCACACGCTCCATGCAGTGCACCCTCCCACCCCGGTACAGAGCGCAGCACACGCTCCATGCAGTGCACCCTCCCACCCCGGTACAGAGCGCAGCACACGCTCCATGCAGTGCACCCTCCCACCCCGGTACAGGAGAGCAGCACACGCTCCATGCAGTGTACTGTTCACCATTCCCTACATCTGAAAAAGGGGACAATACACTGCAGTGAGCATGTGCAAGGATGACATCATCAGTGGCTGTCCAATGGTGAATAGCCGCTTGAAGCAGGAGGTAGCGGTGGAGGGGATACTGGTAGGGGCGGAGCCTACACTGAGAAGAGATCACTTGTACAGTAAGTGCCCCATAGTGTACTGCGTATACTTACCTTATGGCAAACCCCCACCTGTGAGGCGGTGGGGGGGTGGGGCTAACACTCGGAGTTCCCCTTTAGGTGGAAGGACTTACCTTGGTCTTGATCTGTTTGGGGGTGTCGGTGAGGAAGATGGAGGAGTTGGGGTCGCTGGCGCTCATCTTGGTCTGCGCCCCCTGCAGGGCCGGGAAGAAGGTGGAATGCAGTAAGGCCGGTTTGGGGTAATTGATCCTCGGGGCCACATCTCGGGTCATCCGGAAATACGGATCCTGGAAAAGGGGAAACCATGGCAACCCACAGACATGTGACAGGATGGACGAGGGGGGGGGGGGGGGGGGGCAGACAAGCGACAGGACTGGGGGAGAGGGGGCAGACAAGGGGTGGGGCATGTACCTGGTCGATGGCATAGGAGAGGGCGGGGCTTGTACCTGGTCAGGGGGCGGGGCTAGTGCCTGGTCGATGGCGTGGGGAGAGGGCGGGGATTGTACCTGGTCAGGGGGCGGGGCTCGCACCTGGCCGATGGTGTGGGGAGAGGGCGGGGATTGTACCTGGTCAGGGGGCGGGGCTCATACCTGGTCGATGGCGTAGGGAGAGGACGGGGCTCATACCTGGTCAGGGGGCGAGGCTCGTACCTGGTCAATGGCGTGGGGAGAGGGCGGGGCTAATACCTGGTCAGGGGGTGGGGCTCGTACCTGGTCAGGGCTCATACCTGGTCGATGGCGTAGGGAGAGGGCGGGGCTCGTACCTGGTCGATGGCGTAGGGAGAGGGCGGGGCTCGTAGCTGGTCAGGGGGCAGGGCTCGTACCTGGTCAGGGACGGGGCTCGTACCTGGTCGATGGCGTAGGGAGAGGGCGGGGCTCGTACCTGGTCAGGGGGCGGGGCTCGTACCTGGTCGATGGCGTAGGAAGAGGGCGGGGCTCGTACTGGTCAGGGGGCGGGGCTCGTACCTGGTCGATGGCGTAGGGAGAGGACGGGGCTCATACCTGGTCAGGGGGCGGGGCTCGTACCTGGTCGATGGCGTAGGGCGAGGGCGGGGCTCGTACCTGGTCGATGGCGCAGGGAATGAGGCACTGGATGTCTTTCCTGCCGTTGAAGATCTCGGGAAGGAGCTGCTGAAGGACGGGCGGCCTGGATGGCGGAAAACTGATCTTCCCTGAAAACACAAGACAATGGTGACAGCGTTATCTACACCCCGACTTGTATTAGCACCTCCCCCTCCCCTCTGCTTACATATCACTATGGAGGAAGACTGCAAAACACCCCCTGCGGGAAACGTGCGCTCCGTCTACATTTCCCACACCGCACAGGAACTCACCACCCTCAGACGGGTCACGGTCATTGTTATCACTCCCCCAAATGGATCTCATAAATGTGGGCGATACCGACACCAAAGTGTATGGTGAGGGGAAAGAAGAAAGGAAGGAGGAGTGAAGAAGAGGAGGGAGGAGCCATCACACTGATCAATAGGAAGGGCTGGAGAAGAGCCATCACACTGATCAATAGGAAGGCTGGAGGAGGAGCCATCACAATGATCAATAGGAAGGCTGGAGGAGGAGCCATCACACTGATCAATAGGAAGGCTGGAGGAGGAGCCATCACAATGATCAATAGGAAGGCTGGAGGAGGAGCCATCACACTGATCAATAGGAAGGCTGGAGGAGGAGCCATCACGATCAATAGGGAGGCTGGAGGAGGAGCCATCACACTGATCAATAGGGAGGCTGGGGGAGGAGCCATCACACTGATCAATAGGAAGGCTGGAGGAGGAGCCATCACAATGATCAATAGGAAGGCTGGAGGAGGAGCCATCACACTGATCAATAGGGAGGCTGGGGAGGAGCCATCACACTGATCAATAGGGAGGCTGGAGGAGGAGCCATCACACTGATCAATAGGGAGGCTGGGGGAGGAGCCATCACACTGATCAATAGGGAGGCTGGGGGAGGAGCCATCACGCTGATCAATAGGAAGGCTGGGGGAGGAGCCATCACGCTGATCAATAGGAAGGCTGGGGGAGGAGCCATCACGCTGATCAATAGGGAGGCTGAGGAGGAGGAGCCAGGAATCGAATGTATGATAAGAATGGTGGAAATCTGCGGGTATCACGCATCGGGGGATGGGATCTCACACATATCGGGGGATGGGATCTCACACATATCGGGGGATGGGATCTCACACATATCGGGGGATGGGATCTCACACATCTATGAACACAGATAGAGAAACTCGCACCACCTGCTGAACACATTCCTCATTGTGCTCTGTGCTCTCTCCCACATCGGTGACAACACTTCCTGTGACCCCGCCCCAGGCTCCCGCCATTGGACGATGTCTTACCGATACAATCGCTGTCTGAGAAGCCGAATATTCCCTTCACCTGGTTGAAGGTGACGTGCTTCTGGACCTGGACCACGTTCCTGTAGAATCCGGGACTCGACCTTCCGAGAAAAGAACCAAAAGTCACTGTGATGTCATCTCTTACCTGCAGCCAATCAGGTGTGTGGGGGAGGGGGGTATTCTCGGGTGACAACGCTCACTCCCCGCACGGTATCTATGGGGGAGGGGTCACTCGGGATCTTCTCCCTACATGGAGGGAAATGCCTTTTCTATAGGGCGGCACAGAAACGGAGTGTAAATTCCAGGCAGCCCCTCCAATGGGAGATCTTCCCACCCAGGAGGGGCGGGTTGTCATTCTGCAAGGTGTGGGCGGATCAGTTCCCTCCCACTTTGCAGTGCCGAGCTCGGCATCTATAAGGCAGAAGCGGGTGAGAATCCTCCACCGTTCATCATCAAGCATGCAACCCCGACCGGGAAACAGGGACCGCCTCCTACTACTACTACCAGAACTACTACCACCATCATCATCAGAACTCCTCACTCCGGGATCCACATTTTCTCCCTTTTTTAAATCCTATTTTTTCAATCCACAGGAAAGGACAAAATTCACCGACAGACCGGAGATCTCACCGTCACTACCGAGACCGATATAATGAGGACACCTGCTGGCCATCTACAGGAACTGCACCGATATAATGGAGACACCTGCTGGCCATCTACAGGAACTGCACCGATATAATGGAGACACCCGCTGGCCATCTACAGGAACTGCACCGATATAATGGAAACACCCGCTGGCCATCTACAGGAACTGCACCGATATAATGGAGACACCTGCTGGCCATCTACAGGAACTGCACCGATATAATGGAGACACCCGCTGGCCATCTACAGGAACTGCACCGATATAATGGAAACACCCGCTGGCCATCTACAGGAACTGCACCGATATAATGAGGACACCCGCTGGCCATCTACAGGAACTGCACCGCTATAATGGGGACACCCGTTGGCGATCTACGGAACTGCACCGATATAATGGGGACACCCGCTGGCCATCTACAGGGAACTGCACCGATATAATGAGGACACCCACTGGTCATCTACAGGAACTGCACCGATATAATGGAGACACCCGCTGGCCATCTATGGGAACTGCACCGATATAATGGAGACACCCGCTGGCCATCTACAGGAACTGCACCGATATAATGAGGACACCCACTGGTCATCTACAGGAACTGCACCGATATAATGAGGACACCCACTGGTCATCTACAGGAACTGCACCGATATAATGGAGACACCCGCTGGCCATCTACAGGAACTGCACCGATATAATGAGGACACCCACTGGTCATCTACAGGAACTGCACCGATATAATGGAGACACCCGCTGGCCATCTATGGGAACTGCACCGATATAATGGGGACACCTGCTGGCCCTCTTACAGGAACTGCACCGATATAATGGGGACACCTGCTGGTCATCTACAGGAACTGCACCGATATAATGAGGACACCTGCTGGCCCTCTACAGGAACTGCACCGATATAATGGGACACCTGCTGGCCATCTACGGGAACTGCACCGATATAATGGGACACCTGCTGGCCATCACACAGGAACTGCACCGAATAATGGGGACTCCTGCTGGCCCTCTACAAATAATGGGGACACCTGCTGGCCATCTACAGGAAACTGCACCGATATAATGGGGACACCTGCTGGCCCTCTACAGGAACTGCACCGATATAATGGGGACACCTGCTGGCCATCTACAGGAACTGCACCGATATAATGGGGACACCCGCTGGCCATCTACAGGAACTGCACCGATATAATGGGGACACCCGCTGGCCCTCTACAGGAACTGCACCGATATAATGGGGACACCCGCTGGCCATCTACAGGAACTGCACCG